>NC_069499.1:1256041386-1256244626 GCF_027579735.1 Bombina bombina
AAAGTCAATCCTAGCGTTGTACAAAAGCTAGGATTGACTATTGAAATAAATAAAGGGGACTTTCATTCATGAAGTATAAGATACTTCATATAGAAAGCGTTTTTATTTGTTTCAACTGATAGCTGTTCTTAGCTGCTACAGTAGCCCACGGCTAAAAAAATTTTTTTGCTAAGAGGCGACGTTTTCACCTCTTGGCCAATAGCTGTGTGGTAAATCCGACTTGGTCGCCCATGGCAGCCTGTTTTACCGCACAGCTATTGGCTAAGAGGTGAAAACGTCACCTCTTAGCAAAAAATTTTTTTAGCCGTGGGCTGCCGAAGCAGCTAAGAACGGCAATCGATTGAAACAAAGGAGCTTTCTACATGAAGTATCTTTTATACTTCATGAATGAAAGTCCCCTTTATTTGTTTTAATAGTCAATCCTGTGCGCTAGGTTAAGGTTTTGTGGTCCCACGGAACAAGTAGAACTAAATATGTTCCAGCAAGAAGTGTAAATAAAAATGTGCTTTGTAGATAGTGGTCAAACTTGTGGGGGAGAACAGCAGATAAAGGGTAACCTGCAATATTGTCTAAATCTGGCTCTGTGACACTGGGCATTTATAGGAAATCTATTGTGTGTTTTATAGCTGTAAATTAATGAGGTATTTAATTTTTCTAAAATATTGATATGCAACCGCCATGTGTTAGATAATTGGCACTCACTGATCCACATACCTATAGATTTACTTATTTTTGTAGAATTTCTTTAACTTATTTATTTCTTTACAGTACATATTTGGGGAGTTCAGTGAAGATGAATTTAAACAGTTCTTTGTGACAGCTCGATGCATGGTTGAGGTAAGCATTTTTGTTGTGTCTAATAAAAACTATAAAAATATTTGCATCTTCGGCTACCTTTAAATTATACTTGTTGTACTAGATCTGGTTAATTTAAAACTTATTCTATATCCTCTATGAATAGACTGGTCTGGTTGCTAAATGTGAAGAAAATTCCTTGTGAGCAAGTAAAATGTACCTGCCTGAATCTTGTAAGTGGGACAGCTACCCAACATGATATCGCTATATTCCTATGTAACTGGCAAAACTGAAACCTCATTTTCTACTTTTTAGTATTTCCCTCTCTTAATATAAGGAGCCACTTTTGGGCTCTTGTCGCCTATAATGATGTCTAGAGGGAGTGGGGTGATAAGAATAGTCTCTCTTGGACATATGTCTAATCAGAATAACATTGTCAACTGATTTAAAGAAGATATTTAGGGCGCGGAACAATAAGGGTTGTTGTGAAGTAAAGACATATGGTGCTATTGGGAAAGAACTATGATAAAGATGCGGCATAGAAAAGAGAAGCCGCGTAGTTAGTTCTCCTGTAAAAGGAGGTTCTTTATGGTGGTGGGGGGGAAGGAGGGGGGGGGGAGGAGGTGATAATGATAGTAAGCTAAATGAAATAAGTGACTTAAGGGCTTAGAGATTTGTTGCGAATAAAAAAGGAGGGTAGGCGAGTATATATAATAGATAACAGGTGCTTAGTATACTGAGTAGACTGGCTTCAGTATTGCAGGGCAGCATAGACATGTATACATTCATAGAAACATATAGACTACTGGATGTATATCAAAATTACAACTCACATCAAATGTTTTCCGGAAGTCAACACTACTAAACAGGTATTGGATCTATGGAAATATATCTATCATTTAATACTATGTTGCCAGGCCTACAATATATGCTGCGTGAAAGCTTTATAAAGAATAGATCTCCAAATAATAATTCTGCATCATACAGTTACAAGCTACAGCCTAAGATAAGTCAATGTTAATATGTAGAGGTGACCAACTCAGTGAATAAGAAATCCCTGATTTGACAAAGCTATATGTATATGTCAATAGCAACTAAATCCTTTACTATCAGGCTAAAATGCCTTCCTGGTAAGAGAAATAAAAACAACTCCACTATGAGAAGTGTAGCTATTAGTTAGACATTACAGTGAAAGTAGGGAGTATGATTTATTCACAAACTTTGAAGTGTTATACCCTGCCGTCCAAACATGGGCCCTATGTCTAAACAGCAGGCAAAACAATTATATATATGGGTGTATAATTATCAAAGGATTGTACATTTCTAAAAAATATAAAATAAACCACCGTGCTTCCTGGTTTAAGGCAACCAAGCTGCAAATGAACTACATATATATGGATATTGGCAAACAAGCATAACTAAACAAGAAACTGGCAAGGTGTAAAAATGTCTCTCTGCAGGAGCTTAGTTAGAAGAGCATGCTCTAACCAACACCGGACTTGTGAGACTGCAATATTCTTCTCTGCAGCGCTGTTCTTCTCTTCAGCGTAAATATCAAAGATGAAATAGCTCTAAATTTAATAGATATCAAAAGTGAGGTCCACTTAGAACTTATTTAAGTGAAGAGACTAGATTTACAGAAAAGCTCTGCAGACTGTGTCAAACTTAACCAGAGAACAAACTGGTGAAAAACAAGATAGTCAGTATCTTCATAATGCATTAAGTCCACGTAGGTATAAGGTGATCTGGGACAGCAGAATTTAAAGAGACTGTCTACTCCCAATTTTTTTTTTTTAAAAGATGGATAACGCCTTTACTACCCGTTCCCCAGCTTTGCACAACCAACGTTGTGACATCAATATACTTTATAACTTTTAAAGGACCACTAAATACAGTAGAATTCCATAATTAACATGTGCATAATAAGACAATGCTATAAGACTAACTGAATTTTAAATAAGCAAAAGATTTTGGTTTTTTTACAAATATATTTTTTACAATTTGCCAGACCCTTTATCATGTGACAGCCATCAGCCAATCACAGACTAGTATACGTATACCTTATGAACTTGTGCACATGCTCAGGAGCTGGGGCCTCAAAGTGTGTATATTAAAAGAATCAGCAAAGTTTGATAATAGAAGTGTATTGGAAAGTCTCTTTAAATTGTATGCTCTATCTGAATCAGGAAAGTTCAGTTTTGATATAACGTTCCTTTTATTTAAACCTCATCTGCCTGTTTCTAAGTCACTACAGACCGCCCCTTATCACAGAACATTTATACACAACTGCAATATACTTTAATTATTTTTGCCCCCTTTCCCTGTAATTCCATTCTAAAATTGAACACTTCAGTTCCTGTTAAAAAATAGAAGTGCTGAGCACTGTTATATCCCCCCCTACATATGAAAGACTTAACATAAACAGGGGCCAGTGGAGTCTGTAAATGCATGTATACATCTGACACTGTGGGGCTTGGTTAGGAGTCTGAAATCATTATAATGACTTACATGATTATTAAATCATTATATGAAAAAATAAGCAAAACTATACATTGTTACAAAAACACTACTAGATGGGCTATATAAATTGATAATCTAGAAAACATTTCTGCAAAGAAAAATCTAGTGTACAATGTCCTTTTTAATATAGCAGTGTTGGTTATGCAAAACTGGGGAATGAATAATAAAGGGATTATCTATCTTTTTAAACAATTAACATTTTGGAGTAGACTGTCCCTTTAAAAAAAAAATAAAAAAAAAATAAAAAAATGCTGCATTGGATTTCTTTTTTCACCTCACAATTGCTTGTTCAGTTTCTAGATATTAATAATGAACTCCTTTTTTTTTTTGTAAGCATAATATAGTAAACAAAATGCTCCGTTGCATTAGATATTTCCAAACTTAAAGGGATAGTAAACCCTACAATTTTCTTTTATGATTCAGATATAACATACACTTTTAAACAGCTTTCCAATTCTATTATCAAATTTTCTTCATTCTCTTGTTATCCATTGCTGAAGGGACAGCATTGCACTACTGACAGGAAGCTGAAAATATCTATTTAGCCAATCACAAGAGACAAATGTGTGCAGGCACCAATTAGCAGCAGCTCCCACTAGTGTGTGATATGTGCGTATTCATTTTTTTAACAAGGGATACTAAGAGAACGAAGCACATTTGAAAATAGAAGTGAATTTAAAAGTGCCTTAAAATTACATGCTCTATCTGAAACATGCAAGTTTAATTTTGACTTTCCTTTCCCTTTAACGACAATGCTTGTTCCGTTTCTAAGTGATTAACAATGTGGTAATACCTTAAAAGGCAAGAAAATAGAGAGAGACACACTCAACTGAGACAGAACAAAGGCTAGAAAAACTTCTGTGCTTGTCCACAAGGCCAGTGCCACTCAGGGTGCAGTCTCTCTTAGCACATTATGCCTTTTACAGACAAAAAATATCCTGTAGCATATCAGTCTGACCCTGCCCAATTACAGTCCAGTGCCGAAATAACAGGCAATTCTCTGAACAAGAGAAAATGACAATGCCCAGGCGTACGTTTCAGCCTCTCTTGGGCATCGTCAGTGAGCTGCTGTTGCATCTCTCTAGGGCGTATGTGCAAGGAGTCCACGTCTTGTTTCCCCTATTTACTCATAGGGAGACCCAAGAGTAATTTGCATAAAAACAAGAAAATAGAGGCGCACTCAACTGAGACAGAACAAAGGCTAGAAAAACTTCTGTGCTTGTCCACAAGGCCAGTGCCACTCAGGGTGCAGTCTCTTTTAGCACATTATACCTTTCACAGAGACAAAATATCCTGTAGCATATCAATCTGACCTTGCCCAATTACAGTTCAGCGCCAAAATACCAGGCAATTCTTCTCTGAACAAGAGAAAACAACAAACCCCAGACGTACGTTTCGGCCTCTCTTGGGCCTCGTCAGTGAGGTGCAGTTGCATCTCTCTAGGACATATATGCAAGGAGTCCACATCTGGTTTTGTTCAGAGAAGAATGGCCTGGTATTTTGGCGCTGGACTGTCAATGGGCACGGTCAGACTGACATGTTACAGGATATATTTTTTCTCTGTGAAAAGACAGTGTGCTTAAAGAGTATGCACCCTGAGTGGCACTAAAAAAGAACAGGCATGGAAGTTATTCTAGCTTTTGTTCTGTCTCAGCTGAGTGTGTCTCTCTTTTTATATTTATGCAAATTGCTCTTAGGTCTTCCTAAGAGTAATGGGGGAAACCAGATGTGGACTCCTTGCACACATGCCCTTAGAGAGATGCAACTGCACCTCACTGACGAGGCCCACAGAAGGCCGAAATTATCATCTGGAGGAGTTGTGATTTCTCTTGTTCAGAGAAGAATTGCCTGGTATTTCGGCGCTGGACTGTCATTGGGCAGGGTCAGACTAATATTCTACAGGATATTTTTTTTCTGTGAAAAGGCATAGTGTGCTAAGAGTATGCACCCTGAGTGGCACTGAAAATGAACAGGCATGGAAGTTATTCTAGCTTTTGTTCCGTCTCAGCTGAGTGCGTGTCTCTCTTTTTATATTAATACCTTTAAAGGGACATGAAACAAAAAAACAGCTTTGCAGCATTGCAAAGATCATCACTATACAAGATTTTTCTCAGTTACTTTTAGTGTTTTTCTTTAGTTGTCTTGGAATTTTTCTTTGGAAATTACTAATTTTCCAATCCCATGGGGGCTATCCAGGTAGGATGGTGACTAGAATCCTTGGTGTGAATGCGCAGTTTGTATACCACTCTCAAGCGCTTACGTCGCTGCTAACTCATGACTGGTCCTAATACCACTAATGTAAAAATGAATAAATCACACACACACTGACAGATAAGGTTAAAATACTTTAACACTGAGCTGCACACATGAAGTTGTGCTTGTGAGAACATTGATAATACGGATCCTGGAAAAAAAAAACGTGCATGCTCTATTCCCAGAGTTGATTATGGCAGGATCACCCTCATTGAATAACACTACTCATGCGCGAAATTAAGATCAGTTTGCACATGTGCAATGTGATGAACTCTATGCATAACTATATGCACAAATATTAACGCTCATTGGTTGTTTTCTTTTGGAATAGAACAGCCCTTTCTTAGGGGCTGGCTTTCGTTAAGGCACACTGAAATAAAATGTATTTATTTTAAAGTATTACGAAGCTTCGTTTGGCACTAAAAGTAAGTGTTTCTTTTTTAAGACACGATGAGTCCATGGATCATCTTAATTACTAATGGGATATTCACCTCCTGATCAGCAGGAGGAGGCAAAGAGCACCACAGCAGAGCTGTTAAATAGCTCCTCCCCTCCCACCCCAGTCATTCTCTTTGCCTATGTTAGTGCTAGGAAGAGGTAAAGTGAGATGTTAGAATAGATTCTTCTAGCAAGAGTTTATTATTTTAAAGGAGTGCCAGAGTGTGCTGCTTTGTTCTAGGGTGTAGCCGTAGTCCATATCAGTCTCTACAGTAGAGCTTTGGTGGCTTTAGAGCAATGGGAACTTGTGGGACATAAGTCTCACTGCGCCTCCCATAATTTACTGCTGCCCTTATCCTTCAGTCTGAGATATTCATTGACTCAGCATTTTGCTACCTTTAAGTTCTGGGGATAAGGACTCAGAAATTTTTAATAGCACATTCTATGACCTAAGAGGCTCTTTAAATAAAAAGTTCTTTATGTGGGGACATTGTTTTTTTCCTATGGGAAAGATATTTGGGCAGTGTATGGACCTGGGCACTGGGGCTGGAGAAAGCTGTATGTTTAATCTGACATCAGTAAGGAGGTACATTAATGGCTCCGGTGGTTTCACAGTTCATAATGTATGGTCTCTTAGGTCATGCCCACGATGGGGGGGTCCTTCCATTTTTTTGGCGCCATTCCATAGCGCTTTGGCTCAGAGACAGTGCGCAGATTGACCGGTCTGTTCTAGAGTCGCATGAGAGAAGATCATGCGTTTCTAGTGCAGACACTGTTTTTCTTGTATCATTTGGTTGATCAGTAATTTTCAAGCAGAGAAAGAGATAGTAACTGTTTCTGAAGAGTGAGCAAAAGACCGTTTTGGACTCTTAACGATCTTCTGTCAGGTAGGAGCACTTCAGCAGAGTGCTGAGGTGCAGAGGTTTGGGTCAAGTTAATTGTTTTTGCAGTACATAGGATAACATTAATCTGACATTCTGCAGCAAAAATAAAAGAACAGTTTTAAATTTAAAGAGACTCTAACGATTTTTTATAATTATTTTTTCCAAACAAGTTTGATAATTTTTGTTATTTGGTAAATTGTGTGCAAGCATGGACCGAGGGGACTTACTAGATGTCACCTGTGCTTTATGTTTTGACGCTAATGTGGAACCACCAATCCCTTTATGTCCTTCATGTATTCAAAGGACTTTAAAGGGCCACTGTAAGTAAATATTTTCTATGCCTGTTACTAACTACCCCAAATACGCTTTTTATCAATAGCATTTCATTAACATATCTCTACCGTATATCATAAATCTTGTCTGCAAATTTAATTGTTTTCCAAACCCACTCCGTGGGTATCCTTTGCTCTGTACCAATCCGTTTACAATACCTAGGTTTCAAAATGGCGCTGTGGGCAGGATAACGTGACATCATCGGCAAATAAAAGATAACTTTTAGAACGTTATGAAACTTCGTTTTGGAGAAAATATAGTTCAGTAGGTTTTAATTAATGTTTATTAACTTTAATATGTTAGTTGTTTAGCTTAAAAATTATAACAGAAAGTAATCCTTTAAGTTATAGGGATTTTCAGAGCCAGTCTCCTCTAAGGCAGATGTTGTCCAAGAGTGTAGTGTTGAATGTCAATGTATGCCGCAGCTTTCTCCCCAAACGTCCCAAATTTTCCATTCACAGGGATCATCACAAGTTATTTTAGTTTGCCTTTCTGGGCAACCACTACCAGTTTGTGGCTCTTCCTTTCGGTCTTGCCACAGCCCCCAGAATCTTCACAAAGGTTCTGGGAACTCTGTTGGCGGTGCTTCGATCAAAGGGCATTGCAGTGGCGCCTTATCTGGATGACATACTAGTTCAGGCGCCATCCTTTAAGCTAGCACAATCCCACACGGACTTGGTGTTGTCCTTTCTAAGATCCCACGGCTGGAAGGTGAACTTGGAAAAGAGTTCCTTGGTTCCAAACACAAGGGTGACTTTCCTAGGAACCATAATAGACTCTGTCTATGAAGATTTTTCTGACAGAAGTCAGGAAATTAAAGATTGATACTTGTCTAGCCCTTCAGTCCACTTCTCGTCCATCAGTGGCTCAGTGCATGGAGTTAATATGGCTGATAGTGGCAACAATGGACATCATCCCGTTTGCTCGTTTCCATCTCGGAGCTCTGCAGTTGAACATGCTGAGACTATGGAACGGAGAATATTCCGACTTGTCCTTTTGGAGCAGGAGACAAGGGACTCTATACAATGGTGGTTGTCTATGGATTATCTCTCCCAGGGAACATGCTTTCGCAGACCATCTTGTCTGATTGTGACAACAGATGCCAGCCTTCTAGGATGAGGAGCAGTCTGGGGCTCTCTAAAGGTTCAGGGAATATGGACTCAGGCAGAGTCTGTTTTACCCATAAACATTCTGGAACTGAGAGTGATCTACAATGCTCTTCTGGCCTGGCCTCAGTTAGCCTCGGTTCAGTTTATCAGGTTCCAGTCGGACAACATAACGTCAGTGGCCTACATCAATCATCAGGGAGGAACAAGGAGTTCCTTGGGACGACAGAGGTATCCAGGATAATTCAGTGGGCTGAGGCCCAGTCTTGCTGTCTGTCTGCAATTCACATCCCAGGGGTGGACAACTGGGAGGCGGATTTTCTGAGCAGGCAGACCTTTCATCCGGGGGAGTGGGAACTCCATCCAGAAGTGTTCTTCAACCTGATTCTCAAGTGGGGTCAACCGGAGTTGGATCTCATGGCATCGCGGCAGAATGCCACGCTCCTGAGATACGGGTCGAGATCCAGGGTCCCCCAAGCGGAACTGATAGATGCTCTGGTGGCACCTTGGGCTTTAAATCTAGCATACTTGTTTCCTCCGTTCGCTCTTCTTCCTTGAGTTATTGCTCGAGTCAAACAGGAAAGGGCTTCAGTGATCCTCATAGCACTGGCCTGGCCTTGCAGGATTTGGAATGCAGATCTGGTGGAGATGACATCTCTACCACCTTGGAGACTTCCGTTTAGGAAATGATTCAGGGGCCCTTCCTTCACCCAAATCTAGTTTCTCTGAAGCTGACTGCTTGGAGATTGAACGCTTAATTTTATCCAAGCGGGGGTTTTCTGATTCGGTCATAGAGACCATGATTCAGGCTCGTAAGCCTGTGACTAGAAAGATTTTCCTAAAGAATTGGCGTAAAATATCTTTATTGGTGTGAATCCAAGGGCTACTCATGGAGTAGTTAGGATTCCTAGGATTTTGTCTTTTCTCCAAGAGGGTTTGGAGAAAAGTTTATCGACGAGTTCCCTAAAGGGTCAAATCTCGGCCTTATCTATTTTGTTACACAAACGTCTGGCGGATGTCCCAGATGTACAATCTTTTGGTCAGGATCAGGCCTGTGTTCAAACCAGTTACTCCTCCATTGAGTCCTAATTTAGTTCTCAATGGTTTTCAAGGGGCTCCGTTTGAGCCTATGCATTCCTTAGATATTAAGTTGTTATCTTGGAAGGTTTTATTTCTTGTGGCTAATTCTTCTGCTCGGAGAGTGTCAGAACTCCCGGCATTGCAGTATGAGTCTCCTTATCTTATTTTCCATGCAGATAAGGTAGATTTGCGTACCAAATTAGGATTTCTTCCAAAGGTAATTTCTGATCGCAACATTAATCAGGAGATTGTTGTGCCTTCCTTGTGTCCTAATCCTCCTCCTAAGAAAGAAAGACTTTTGCACAATTGTGGACGTGCTCCGTGCTTTAAAGTTTTACCTGCAGGCGACAAAGGATTTTCGTCAGTCTTCTTCCTTATTTGTAGTTTTCTCAGGAAACGCAAGGGACAGAAAGTTACGGCTACTTCTTTCTTTTTGGCTGAAGAGTATCATACGTTTTGCATATGAGACTGCTGGACAGCAGCCTCCTGAGAGAGTTATGGCTCATTCCACAAGGGCTGTTGCTTCCTCGTGGGCATTCAAAAATGAAGCTTCTGTGGAACAGATTTGTAAGGCTGCAACTTGGTCCTCTCTTCACACTTTTTTCAAAGTTTTACAAATTTTACACTTTTGCCTCGGCCGAGGCTTTTTTTGGGAGAAAGGTTCTTCAAGCAGTGGTGCCTTCCATTTAGGTTCCCTGTCTTGTCCCTCCCGTATCATCTGTGTACTCTAGCTTGGGTATTGAATCCCATTAGTAATTAAGATGATCCGTGGACTCAACGTGTCATTAAAAAAATAAAAAAAATAAAGAAAATTTATGCTTACCTGATTTATTTCTTTTTTGACACGATGAGTCCACGGCCTGCCCTGTTCTTATAGACAGGTTGTGGGTTATTCTAAACTTCAGACACCTCTGCACCTTGGCTTTTCCTTTCTCTTCCTAACTTCGGTCGAATGAGTGGGAGGGAAGGGAGGAGCTATTTAACAGCTCTGCTGTGGTGCTCTTTGCCTCCTCCTGCTGACCAGGAGGTGAATATCCCTTTAGTAATTAAGATGATCTGTGGACTCATTGTGTCAAAAGAGAAATAAATTTATCAGGTAAGCATACATTTTCTTTTTAATGTGCTCAACAATCAACAATTTTGTAATTCTTTAAAGGGCCAGTTTACACAGCAATCACAAGTCTATGTTCCTAAAGGAAATACAGTGACTAAAGACATTATACCTATATAGTTAAACTTGCTACCAATACATTTTGTAAATTTTAGCTTCTCATGTGAGTATTATCCACAGTGCTGGCACTCCCACAGGAAAGGGCTGAGCTGTGCTTTAGCCTAGCACGCCCACCCTCCAATCATAGGCTATATGTTAATTCCTATGTCAAATGTATATTAGAACTTTGCTTGCACTAATCCTCTCTTCCTGCTAAACAGTAAAAATACATCAGCTTTAAAAATTCCTACATGTAATGTCAGAGCTTTTACTGCAGACATCTTCTCTGTAAGATTGATAAGACTGGGACAGGAACGATACTGCAAAACGAGCAAAGAAATCATTTCAGCTAAACTTCTCAGCCTGCTTGTAACCTGATGCAGCAAGACTGAAACAAAACAGAAACCATTGGAGCTGAAAGTCTTACCTCTGTATTTGACATGCTCACTACCCGGTCTTGCTGCATCAGGTTACAAGCAGGCTGAGAAGTTTAGCTGAAGTGATTTCTTTGCTCGTTTTGCGGTATGGTTCTACAGCCTGTCTCATCAATCTTACAGTGATGATGTCTGCAGTTAAAGCTCTGACATTCATTACACATAGGGATTTTTTAAAGCTGATGTATTTTTATGGTTTAGCAGGCAATACAGGGCATTCACGTGCAACAGCTATACAATGTATTGAAATATAGCAACAATATAGGCAACTTGTTTACAAAATAGCTTTTGAAGAGGACGTCACATGTGGAATGCACAGAGGGGGAGTAACAGCAGACTGGCCGCGCGGCCAGAAAATATTCTAAGGGGTTTAGGCAATTTAGTTGATAAACAGACGTTTCAAAAATATTTCTAAATACAGAGCATGATTAAAACTGAATGTTCAGCACCACTATACTCCACTATTCCTGCTTTTGTATTTAAAAATTTAACACTTTTTGGGTAAACTGTCCCTTTAATATTGTCAGTGAACCCTTGAAGTAGATGATGTAGCAAATAAATAAAAAAATAAGGGTTTAGGCTATTTTTGTTACATTTATATGCTTTGAAATGCAATCCTTCAGTAGTATAATTTTGTGCTAACTATTGCTTAGTTTAAAGGGAGTCAACTCAAATTTTTGTTTGGTTTTAAAAGATAGATAATCCCTTTATTACCCATTTCCCAGTTTAATACACTTTTACCTCTGTAATTACCTTGTTTCTAAGCATCTTCTAACTGCCCCCTGATCACATGACTTTATCTATTGACTTGAATTTAAAGTGAAGGTCAACTTTGAATGAGAGCCCGGTTTTTAAAAATACAATTAAAAACAGGGGCACTTTCATTCATCAAAGTTTAGAAAGCAGCCATTTTGTTTAAAAACTTACCTTTTTGTTATTTTCACAGCCAGAGCAGCTTCCCCCCACCCGGAGATCCTCTCTTCACACGTCAAGAATGACTAATCCGGCTTCCTCCAATCATGGCCTCAGACAATGACTCCCCTCGGGGGAAGCCGTGATTGGAGGAACCCGGATTAGTCATTGCTGACGTGTGAAGAAAGGATCTCCGGGTGAGGGAAGCTTTCATTCATCAAAGTTTACCTTCACGTAAAGCCAATTAGTGCTGTGTTGTTGGAATCCACAGGCGTCAGCACAATGTTATCTATATGGCTCACATGAACTAGCTTCCCCTGTTGTGAAAAGCAAATACAAAAGCATGTGATCATGGGTCTGTCCTTATGGGACCTAGAAACAGACAGAAATTTAGAGGTTTAAAGGTTATAAAGTATGTTAATATAACCGTTTTTTGTGCAAAGCTGGGGAATAGGTAGTTAAAGGCGTTATATTTTTTTTTTTTTTTTAAACAATAACAATTTTTGTGTTGACTGTCCCCTTTAAGATTGCATAATTTAAGCCAGTTTTTCTCAACCGGGGTCCTCGAGTACCCCCTACATGCACACTGATTTAAGCTATCTTAAGTATGTAATAAAAAATAATGAATAAAACTTTGTAAGACAGAAATAGAAAATGTAATAAAATGAAATATCACTATTTAAAACTAACTTTTTGTTTTTAAATATTTTAAAGTGAATAAAGTTGAATTGAATGAGTGCTGATTTTTTAAAAATACTATTAAAAACTGAGGCACTTTCATTCATTAAACTTTACATTGCAGCGTTTTTAAAATATTTTTAATACTTACCTTTTTCTTTAGCAAACACAGACAGTGATCCTCCACCCGCAGCTCCTCTGTACTTACCTCAGCAATGACGAAACCGTCTTCCTCCATTCATGGCTTGCACCCCAGAGTGTCCATCTCGCGAGGCCACGCTGTGATTGTAGGAAGCCGGTTTAATCATTGAAGTAATTGGGAGCTGTGGGCGGAGGATCGCGGTAAGTATTTATAAAAACAAAACGCTGCAATATAAAGTTTTAATTAATGAAAGTGCCCCTGTTTTTAATAGTATTTTTAAAAACCGGGCACTCATTAATGAAACTTTACATTCTCTTTACGTTAAAGCTGTTAATGTTCCCTTCAAAACCAAAATAATTTGCATAATTTTAAACAAATGTCCTCAGGAAAACCTAGGTTTTGACATGTAGCCTGTTGCTGTATAAAAGCTCAGTGTAAAGGAAAAGCCCACATTTCTAATAGTAGTGAAAGTCCACGAAATCCTATAAGCGGGAATACAACCACTGGCCACTAGGACGAGGCAGACGCTCTGACCAGAACATTCAACTATTCCTCCTACTTCCCCTTCCATCCCAGTAGTTTTTTTTTCTCGTCTAGGGGCTAGGCAGAGGTGAGGTGCTCTGCAGGATATTTTTAGAATAACTCTCAAAGGATAGTTTCTAGAAAAGAGTGTTAGGGAAGTTGCAGCTGCCTTGCTTTTAATTCTCTTAGTAGAGTTTTTTTGTTTTTCAGCAGACTGGGATTGTCGCAGGGAAGTTCTCACTATATGATGCACTGGACATTTGCTCCCTTATTTGGTCCTCACCTGTTACAGGGGACTAACATTTCTCCAACATTGGTGTGTCCGGTCCACGGCGTCATCCATAACTTGTGGGAATATTCTCTTCCCCAACAGGAAATGGCAAAGAGCACAGCAAAAGCTGTCCATATAGTCCCTCCCAGGCTCCGCCCCCCAGTCATTCTCTTTGCCGCTCTGAACAAGTAGCATCTCCACGGAGATGGTGAAGAGTATGTGGTGTTTAGTTGTAGTTTTTTATTCTTCTATCAAGAGTTTGTTATTTTAAAATAGTGCTGGTATGTACTATTTACTCTGAAACAGAAAGAGATGAAGAGTTCTGTTTAAAAGAAGAGTATGATTTTAGCAACAATAACTAAAATCAATTGCTGTTCCCACACAGGACTGTTGAGCTGAGAGAACTTCAGTTGGGGGGAACAGTTTGCAGACTTTTCTGCTCAAGGTATGACTAGCCATTTTTCAAACAAGACTGTAATGCTGGAAGGCTGTCATTTTTCCCTCATGGGGATCGGTAAGCCATTTTCTTTGACTCAAACAGAATAAAGGGCTTATTATGGGCTATAAACTGGTGGACACTTTTAGGGGCTAAATCGATTGCTTTATTTAAGTATTATATGCAGTTTGAAGTGAATTTCACACTTTTCTAAAACTGGGGAACGTTTTTAGCGCCAGGCACTTGTTAAGACACCTTCCCAGTCAGGAAGGGCCTTTCTCTATAGTAGGCAGAGCCTCATTTTCGCGCCATTATTGCGCAGTTACTTTTGAGTACAGTACATGCAGCTGCATGTGTGAGGGTCTGGCATCCACTGAAAACGATCCTAGAAGGCTTCAACTGGTATCGTATACCCCCCTGGGATTGGTGAAGTCGCAACAAAGGCTGTGGCTGGGACTGTAGGGGGTTAAAATTGCAAACGGCTCCGGTTTCCACATTTAAAGGTTAACAGCTTGAAAATTGGGGTGCAATACTTTGAATGCATTAAGACACTGTGGTGAAAATTTGGAAAAGATTGGATAATTCCTTCATAGTTTTTCACATTCAGTAATAAAGTGTGCCCTGTTTAACATTTAAAGAGACAGTAACGGTTTTGTTTTAAAACGGTTTTTGTGCTTTATTAACCAGTTTAACATGTCTGTGCCTTCAGATAGATCATGTTCTGTATGTATGGAAGCCAATGTGGTTTCCCCTTCAAATATGTGTGATAAATGTGCCATAGCGTCCAAACAAAGTAAGGACAGTACTGTCACAAATACTAAGGTTGCCCAGGATGATTCCTCAGATGAAGGAAGTAGACATAGTTCTACATCATCTCCTTCTGTGTCTATACCAGTTATGCCCGCGCAGGCGACCCCTAGTACTTCTAGCGCGCCAATGCTTGTTACTATGCAGTAATTGACGGCAGTAATGGATAACTCCATAGCTAATATTTTATCCAAAATGCCAGCATTTCAGAGAAAGCGCGATTGCTCTGTAGAGCAGGAGGGCGCTGATGATAATTTTTCTGTCATACCCTCACACCAATCTGAAGTGGCAGTGAGGGAGGGTTTGTCAGATGGGGAAATTTCTGATACAGGAAGAATTTCTCAGCAGGCAGAACCTGATGTGACATTTAAATTAGAGCATCTCCGCGCATTACTTAAGGAGGTGCTATCTACTCTGGATGATTGTGACAATCTGGTCATCCCAGAAAAATTGTGCAAGATGGACAAGTTCCTAGAGGTCCTGGTGCACCCTGATGCTTTTCCGATACCTAAACGGGTGGCGGACATAGTGAATAAGGAGTGGGAGAAGCCAGGCATACCTTTTTGTCCCTCCTCCTATATTTAAGAAATTGTTCCCTATGGTCGACCCCAGGAAGGACTTATGGAAAACAGTCCCTAAGGTCGAGGGGGCGGTTTCTACACTAGCCAAGCGCACGACCATTCCTATTGAGGACAATTGTGCTTTCAAAGATCCTATGGATAAAAAATTGGAGGGTTTGCTTAAAAGGATTTTTGTACAGCAAGGTTACCTCCTTCAACCTATTTCGTGCATTATTCCTGTCACTACAGCGGCGTGGTTCTGGTTCGAGGAACTGGAAAAGTCGCTCAGTAGGGAGACTCTGTATGAGGAAGTCATGGACAGAATTCACGCACTTAAGTTAGCTAATTCCTTTATTTTAGACGCCGCTTTGCAGTTAGCGAGGTTAGCGGCGAAAAATTCAGGGTTTGCAATTGTGGCGCGCAGAGCGCTCTGGCTAAAGTCTTGGTCGGCGGATGTATCTTCCAAGACAAAATTGCTTAATATCCCTTTCAAAGGTAAGACCCTTTTTGGGCCAGAATTGAAAGAGATTATTTCAGACATCACTGGGGGTAAGGGCCATGCCCTCCCACAGGATAGGCCTTTCAAGGCTAAGAATAAGTCCAATTTTCGTTCCTTTCGCAATTTCAGGAACGGACCGGCTTCCAACTCTGCAGCCTCTAGACAAGAGGGTAACGCTTCCCAGACTAAACCAGCTTTGAAACCAATGCAAGGCTGGAACAAGGGTAAACAGGCCAAGAAGCCTGCTGCTGCTACCAAAACAGCATGAAGGGGTAGCCCCCGATCCGGGACCGGATCTAGTAGGGGGCAGACTCTCTCTCTTCGCTCAGGCTTGGGCAAGAGATGTTCAGGATCCCTGGGCACTAGAAATAGTCTCTCAGGGTTATCTTCTAGAATTCAAGGAACTACCCCCAAGGGGAAGGTTCCACATGTCTCACTTATCTTCAAACCAAATAAAGAGACAGGCATTCTTACATTGTGTAGAAGACCTGTTAAAGATGGGAGTGATACACCCAGTTCCAACTGTGGAACAAGGTCAGGGGTTTTACTCAACTCTGTTTGTAGTCCCCAAAAAAGAGGGAACTTTCAGACCAATTCTGGATTTAAAAATTCTAAACAAATTTCTCAGAGTTCCATCGTTTAAAATGGAAACCATTCGAACAATTTTACCTACAATCCAGGAGGGTCAATTTATGACTACCGTGGATTTAAAGGATGCGTACCTACATATTCCTATCCACAAAGATCATCATCATCATCATCAGTTCCTAAGGTTCGCCTTTCTGGACAAACATTACCAGTTCGTGGCTCTCCCATTCGGGCTAGCCACTGCTCCAAGGATTTTCACAAAGGTGCTCGGGTCCCTTCTAGAGGTCCTAAGACCAAGGGGTATTGCAGTGGCACCTTATCTGGACGACATTCTAATCCAAGCGTCGTCTCTTTCCAAAGCAAAGGCTCATACAGACATTGTTCTAGCCTTTCTCAGATCTCACGGGTGGAAGGTGAACGTAGAAAAGAGTTCCCTGTCTCCGTCGACAAGAGTTCCCTTTTTGGGAACAATAATGGATTCTTTAGAAATGAAGATCTTCCTGACAGAAGTCAGAAAGTCAAAGCTTCTAAACGCTTGTCAAGTTCTTCAATCTATTCTGCAGCCTTCCATAGCTCAGTGCATGGAAGTAGTAGGGTTGATGGTTGCAGCAATGGACATAGTTCCTTTTGCTCGAATTCATCTAAGACCATTACAACTGTGCATGCTCAAGCAGTGGAATGGGGACTATACAGACTTGTCTCCAATGATTCAAGTAGACCAGAGACTCACTCCGTTGGTGGTTGACCCAGGATCACCTGTCCCAGGGAATGAGTTTCCGCAGACCATAGTGGGTCATTGTCACGACCGATGCCAGTCTATTAGGCTGGGGCGCGGTCTGGGGTTCCCTGAAAGCTCAGGGTCTATGGTCTCAGGAAGAGTCTCTTCTCCCGATCAACATCCTGGAACTGAGAGCGATATTCAATGCTCTCCGGGCTTGGCCTCAACTAGCGAAGGCCGGATTCATAAGATTCCAGTCAGACAACATGACGACTGTAGCGTACATCAACCATCAGGGGGGAACACCGAGTTGCTTGGCTATGAGAGAGGTGTCCAAAATCATCAAATGGGCGGAGGATCACTCCTGCCACCTATCTGCAATTCACATCCCAGGAGTAGACTACTGGGAGGCGGATTATCTGAGTCGTCAGACTTTCCATCCGGGGGAGTGGGAACTCCACCCGGAGGTCTTTGCCCAGTTAACTCAATTATGGGGCATTCCAGACATGGATCTGATGGCGTCTCGTCAGAACTTCAAGGTTCCTTGCTACGGGTCCAGATCCAGGGATCCCAAGGCGGCTCTAGTGGATGCATTAGTGGCGCCTTGGTCGTTCAACCTAGCTTATGCGTTTCCACCGTTCCCCCTCCATCCCAGGCTTGTAGCCAGGATCAAACAGGAGAAGGCCTCAGTGATTCTGATAGCTACTGCGTGGCCGCGCAGGACTTGGTATGCAGACCTGGTGAATATGTCATCGGCTCCACCATGGAAGCTACCTTTGAGACAGGATCTTCTAGTACAAGGTCCATTCGAACATCCAAATCTAGTTTCTCTGCAGCTGACTGCTTGGAAATTGAACGTTTGATTTTATCCAAGCGTGGGTTTTCAGATTCAGTGATAGATACTCTGATCCAAGCCAGAAAACCTGTGACTAGAAAGATTTACCATAAAATATGGAAAAGATATATCTGTTGGTGTGAATCCAAGGGATTCTCCTGGAGTAAGATTAAAATTCCTAGGATCCTCTCCTTTCTCCAAGAAGGTTTGGATAAGGGATTGTCAGCGAGTTCTCTAAAAGGACAGATTTCTGCTTTATCTGTCTTGTTACACAAACGACTGGCAGCTGTGCCAGATGTACAAGCTTTTGTACAGGCTTTGGTTAGAATCAAGCCTGTTTACAGACCCTTGACTCCTCCCTGGAGTCTAAATTTAGTTCTTTCAGTTCTGCAAGGGGTTCCGTTTGAACCCTTACATTCCATAGATATTAAGTTACTATCTTGGAAAGTTCTGTTTTTGGTTGCTATTTCTTCTGCTAGAAGAGTTTCTGAATTATCTGCTTTGCAGTGTGACCCACCCTATCTGGTGTTCCATTCAGATAAGGTTGTTTTGCGTACCAAGCCTGGTTTTCTTCCAAAAGTTGTTTCCAACAAGAACATTAACCAGGAAATAGTTGTTCCTTCTTTGTGTCCGAATCCAGTTTCAAAGAAGGAACGTTTGTTACACAATTTAGTCCGCGCTTTAAAGTTCTATTTAGAAGCAACAAAGGATTTCAGTCAAACTTCTTCTTTGTTTGTCGTTTATTCTGGTAAGAGGAGAGGACAAAAAGCTACTGCTACCTCTCTTTCTTTCTGGCTGAAAAGCATCATCCGATTGGCTTATGAGACTGCCGGACGGCAGCCTCCTGAACGAATCACAGCTCACTCTACTAGGGCTGTGGCTTCCACATGGGCCTTCAAGAACGAGGCTTCTGTTGATCAGATATGTAAGGCAGCGACTTGGTCTTCTCTGCACACTTTTGCCAAATTCTACAAATTTGATATTTTTGCTTCTTCGGAGGCTATTTTTGGGAGAAAGGTTTTGCAAGCCGTGGGGCCTTCTGTTTGGGTAACCTGATTTGCTCCCTCCCTTCATCCGTGTCCTAAAGCTTTGGTATTGGTTCCCACAAGTTATGGATGACGCCGTGGACCGGACACACCAATGTTGGAGAAAACAGAATTTATGCTTACCTGATAAATTACTTTCTCCAACGGTGTGTCCAGTCCACGGCCCGCCCTGGTTTTTAATCAGGTTTGAAAAATTTCTTTCTCTATACACTAGTCACCACGGCACCCTATAGTTTCTCCTTTTTTTCTCCTAACTGTCGGTCGAATGACTTGGGGGGCGGAGCCTGGGAGGGACTATATGGACAGCTTTTGCTGTGGTCTTTGCCATTTCCTGTTGGGGAAGAGAATATTCCCACAAGTTATGGATGACGCCGTGGACCGGACACACCGTTGGAGAAAGTAATTTATCAGGTAAGCATAAATTCTGTTTTTCTGTTTCTGCCTTCACAGGTTTCTACATCTGACTTCTGGAGGCAGAGGTAAGTTAATTGTATTATCGTTCCCTCTATTAGGCTAGTTGCCTTTAAGATGGGGGTATATTGTGTGTGTTGGACACTGTTCTGACTACCTTGCTAACTGGCTGGTTGCCTTATTGCATTGGCAGAGGTGTGGATCAGGTCCATATAATCTCTGGTTCCTTGTATGGCTAGTGCCTTTATTTCAGAAACTGGAGTTTTTGTGCATACTGATTCCTTTGACTCTTATATGCTGAAGAGTTCCTGGTTCTATGTTACACTACAGTTTTTCGCATGCAGACAGCTGGGAAATACCGGAGCACTCTATTCTTATGGGAGACATTTTTTTCCTATTGATTGTAAACGTCCTGTGGCAGTGCATGGGTTAACAGCGTTTCCTGCCATAGGACAGTTTTGGCATGCACTCCGCCCCTTCTTCCTTGTCGGCCAGACTGAGATTGTGGCGAATTGCGAGTAAGTGCTCCAGCGGGTCTACTGTCAGGAGAGGGTAATGTAACCCAGAGCTTTTAAGGGATTGTTGGACATATCAGATTTTAAACAATCTTCTCCTGTTGTTTACTCATGCTTAAGTCTAAGTGGCCTAGTAAATAATTACATTGCTTTAAACAGAAGGCTTATTTTATATATGATTTTGCCTCCTTTTATTATATTAATCTCTCTGTGGGAGATACCTTCTTTTTTTTTGGCATTGTGAATGAGGGATAACATGGATCAAGCTGGTATCGCTGAGGGGACTCTTGAAGAGGAGTTCTGAGGTTTTTAATGATAATACTAAATGCCACTTTTGTATACCAAATATAGTGTCCACCACCACAGCTTTTTAACTCTTGTTTACAGTCTGTTTTCCAGTCTCACTCTGCAAGTCCTAGTTCTCAATCTACTTCGATGTTCTCTACGCAGGTTCCTCAAAGTTTGCCGGAACTTGCAGTCAGCCTACTGTAGTATGCTCCCCTGCATAACTCTCTCAAAGTGAAGTTTCAAATAACATTATCCCAGTACCACAGTGTAACTTTTCCCCTTTTCTGCCAGATTTCACATCCCATCTTCAGCCTGCCATTTTGGCTGCTCTGGGGGCAATACCACCTTCTGACAAACGTAAGAGGAAGGTTAAACATTGTTGTTCTGACAACAGGTCTGTGGACCCTGTCAGACTCTCCAGTGAGAGACATACTCAGGATTTGGATGAGGACTCATCATTGTCCAGTTCAGACGGCAAAGTGTCCTCATCAGATACCTCTATGAATGTTGAGGATGAGGATTTCACCTTTAGGTTCAAGATTGAACTCCTTAGGTACTTAAAGGGACACTGAACCCAAATTTGTTCTTTCGTAATTTAGATAGCGCATGCAATTTTAAGCAACTTTCTAATTTACTCTTTTTTTCGTTCTCTTGCTATCTTTATTTGAAAAAGGCATCTAAGCTAAGGAGCCAGTCCAGAACCATGGACAGCACTTGTTTATTGGTGGGTGAATTTATTTACCAATCGGCAAGAGCAACCCAGGTTGTATACTAAAAGTGGGCCCTCATCTAAACTTACATTCTTGCTTTTCAAATAGATACCAAGAGAAAGAAGAACATTTAATAATCGGAGTAAATTAGAAAGTTGCTTAAAATTGCGTGCTCTCACAAAAGAAAAAAATTGGGTTCAGTGTCCCTTTTAAGGAGGTTCTGCGTACTTTAGGGGTGTCAGAGCCCAAACTGAATGAAGAAAAGCCAGCTTAGAAATTAGACGACCTATTCAAACCCAAGTCGTGGGCTCCCAGTGTGTTCCCTGTTCCTTCTTTGATAGCTGATATAATTTCCAAGGAATGTGAGAAACCTGGGTTTTCCTTCTCTCCTTCATTTAAGAATCTGATCCGTGTCCCCAGCTCTCATCTAGAGTTATGGAACACTGTCCCAAAGGTTGGAGACATTTCTACTCTAGCAAATAGAACTGCCATCCTTCTAGAGGATAACACTTCCTTTAAGAATCCAATGTATCGAAAGCTTGAAGTTTATCTGAGTAAGACTTTTCTACAAGGGGGTGCGACTCTAGCTGAGTTGGTTACTGTTGAATCTCCTTTGGAAGAGATTTAGGATCACATTCAGGTGCTGTTATTCAGAATGTCTGCAACAATGCCAAAAAAAAACAGGGTTGGCGGTTGTAGCCAGTAGGTTGCTTTGGCTAAAGGCCTTGTTAGCCAATATGGTCTCAAAGTCCAGATTGCTGTCTCTCTTAGCTTTTAAAAAAAATCCTTATTTGGACCAGTATTGGATTCAATTATTTCAACGGTCTCTGGGAGGGTAAGGGAGCCTTCCTTCCCCAGTAAAAGAAATCCGGACAAAGGAAATTCAGAGGGTCGTTTTCATCCCTTTCGTCAGAGTACGCCACAGAGGAACTCTTCCTCAATCAAACCGGAGCCCCCCAGGGGCTACTTGGAAGCCGAATCAAACAATCCAAGAAGTCGTCTAAAGACTCGGTCTGCATGAAGGGGCAGCCCTGAACCGGTGTCTTCCCCGGTAGGGGGCAGATTAAGCCTGTTTCAGGGGGTCTGGCCCAAGTCTGTCCAGGACCCCTTGATAGAAGAACTTTTCCCAGGGTTACAGTATAGGGTTTTAGACTTTATCTTTAAGAGGCAGGTTTGTTATCCCTAGTTTCAAGAAGGCCAGAAAAAAGGGTGGACTTTCTTTAATGTTTCAGACCTTCAATACCTTGGGGTGATAGTTCCAGTTCTCTTGGAAGAGAGGGGCAAAGGTTTTTATTCAAAGCTCTTTGTTGTCCCAAAGGAGGGGGGGGGGGGACCTTTCGTCCTATTATAGACTTATGAAGTCTAAACAAGTTTCTGAGGGTGCCCTCCAAAGTGGAAACAATCGAGTGTATCCTTCCGCTTGTTCTCCAGAGTCAGTTCATGACTGGTGGATTTGAAGGATGCATATATTCACATTCTATTTAATCAAGATAATCATTATCTCAGATTTGCGTTTTTGGACAAGCACTTCTAGTTCACGGCTCTTCCCTTTGGCCTGAAAATAGTTAGTTTTCACAAAGGTGTAGGGAGCTCTTTTGCTAGTGGTCAGACCAAAGGGCATTGCTGTGGCCTCTCCCTCCTTGGAAGATTTCTTGGTTCAGGCTCCATATTCTCAGCAGCCTCTCTCACTCTGGTTTCTTCAGAGTAATGGTTGGAAAGTGAATCTGGAAAAGTTATTGTAACGCAGACAAGAGCAAGTTTCCTGGGAGTGATCATGGATTTGGTGGCTATGTGGATTTTTCATACAGATCAGCGCAGGATCAAACTCCAGTCAGCGTGTGACCATTCTTCAGTAGGTCAGTGTATGGAGGTAGTGGGGTTCAAGGTGGCAGTGTCAGACACTATGCCATTTGCTCAATTTCATTTGTGACCTCTACAGTTGTGTATGCTAAAGCAATGGAATGGAGATCATTCAGATATGTCTCAGATGATAAATCTGGATCCTGTCACCAGGCACTCTATCTTTGTGGCAGGCGTCAGTGCCTGTAGAGCCGGGGAATAAGCTTCCTTTTCGGGAGATAACTACAGATGCAAGTCTCTCAGGTTGGGGAGCAGTTTGGGGCTTTAGGAGAGCAAAAGCAGTATGGTCTCCTCAGGAGACGTGTCTACCTATAATTCTGGCACTCGGGGCCATCTTCAATTCTCTTCTAGCGTTTCCCTGTCTGAGTTCTGTCAGTTTTATTGGTTTTCAGTCAGACGTCACGGCGGTGGCATACGTCAACCACAAAGGTCCGACTTGCAGTTCGCTGGCTATGACTGAGGTATTTCACATTCTGACATGGGTGGAGAGTCACCAATGTCTTATATCCACAATTCACATTCCGGAAGTGGAGAATTAGGAAGTAGACAGGTTCTCCACTTGGGCAAATAGTCTCAATCAGGACATATTCAACCAGATTCTCTCATTAGGGTCATCCGGAGATATATATCATTGCATCTCGTCTCTATTTCAAACTTCCAAGGTACGGAACTCTGGCGAGTGACCCTCAAGCGGAGAAAGGTTTAATCTTTCTTTTCCCCCAGATAATACTTCTTCCTCAAATTGTAGTGAGAATCAAACCAGAGAGGGTGTCCGCAATTTTGATAGCTCCTACGTGGCCACACAGGACTTGGTATGCAGATGTCCTCTGCTCCTCCATGGTCCTCAGAAAGGGGACTTTATTAACCTCATGTCCATTCTCTTATCAAGGTCTAGATTCTCTGAGACTGCGTGGAGATTGAAGGATTAATTTTGTCTGAGAGAGGATTCTCTGAGTCTGTGATTGATATTCTTGTGTAGGTGCATAAACCTGTCACCAGGCGCATTAACCATAAGGTTTGGAAGGTTTACTTGTTTGAAACGATATAAGGATTCTGTGTATTCTTCAATTCCTTCAGGAGGGACTTGACAAGGGTCTCTAGTTGAGTTCTATTAAGGGCCAGATGTCATAATGGAGTCATAATCTCATTCTTAAAGTTTTACAGCAATGTTCTGTTTGAGCCTATGCATTCCTTGGTGTGACGATTAAGCCTTTTCCACTCAACCGTCACAAATTGGAGAGGGGTGTGGGCATGAAGGGGTTAATACCACTAAAGCCACTTGTTACCTAAAACCTTTAACTCTACAAAATACCTTAAAGGGACTCCAAATTAACCCCCAAATCATGTCCACAACACCCCAGCTTAATACTCACTGCCACCACCAAGAACTCTGAATAAAAGGGGGTGTCTTGGAAACCCCAACTAACTCACACCAATTAACATTTAGGTATCATGCCTTTAACCTTGTCTCTTCAGAGTGTGACTTTAGATATTACACAGAATTAGATTTTCTATGTTTAATAACAAAAATACTAGGGCTGGGAGATATGGGGGGGAAATCTCGTTTTTTTAAAAAAAAAAAAAACTACGATTGCGAGTTTCTTAAATTATTATAACACATTAATTTTTCAATAAAAAGTTTATTTAACACTACAGAATCTTAAAGGGATACTAACCCCGAATTTTTTCTTTCATGATTCAGATAGAGCATGCAATTTTAAGCAATGTTCTAATTTTACTCTAAGGTTAGGAGCTGGCCCATTTTTAGTTCAGAACCTGGGTAGCACTTGCTGATTGGTTTGCTACATTTAGCCACAAATCATCAAGTGCTACCCAGGTACTGAACAAAAAATGGTCCGGCTCTAAAGCTTACAGTACTGCTTTTTCAAATCAAGATAGCATGAGAACAAAGAAAAAATGATAATAGGAGTAAATTAGAAAGGGGCTTAAAATCTCATGCTCGATCTGAATCATGAAAGAAAAAAAATTGGGTTTAATATAAATGTTTCTCAATGTCCAATACACTCTGGGAGCATAAAAAAGAGCCCTGCACCTGTCCAGGAATCCAATACAGGCATATAGCAGTAGGGGTGGGGGGCTGCTCCTTTCAGAAATGCTGTGCCTTGCTGATATCAAATACATTGTAGATGCAGTTAATCCAGCAGCTAGCTAGCAGAGGGGACTGCAGTTTTGGCCTTCTTGTCAGCCGTGGGGTTAACTGCATCTATGTAGTTGAGCTGTTACTCAGAGAGTAGGCGATTGTGTGGGAGGTTCCATAATTACATACCCTAAGTTTCAGACTGCAGCTGCCCCTAGGGGGAAATATAAGGAAGTGGCTTTCCCTCCTCTTCAGTCTCGCACATGGGCTCTGCTTTGATCGGCTGCTACTGAGATCACAAACAGAAAGTGAAAGTAAAACAGTCATTTTACAAATATGTGCTAAAAGCAACCACTAGATGGAGCTGGTTTGCAAGAAATCACATACACTAGATGGAGCTGGTTTGCAAGAAATCACATACAAATCAATGCAGTTTTAAACCGCATCAGCGATTAATCGTGCAGCCCTAAAAAAATACCAATACAGGTTACACAGTGCCAAATTATAAAAACATTTAAAGTAACATATATGTAAAGATTCAATTCTTTAAAATAAACTGGGACATAACATAACACAATATCTAAACTTATTACCAAGTTCCTTGAGATATATGTGGAGAACCTGCAGTCAGTGATGTTACTCTTTCTTCTGGTCCCAGACTGGTACTGTCTAAAGGGTCTGTTGCATACTATTAAAACTCTGCTTTCTTCATTGTCTTGTCAAGGCCCCCCCGTCCTTATTATAATTTACAATCATCCAACCATACATAGCCAGCCTTAACTCACAGTATCAGGAAGTACCAGCCACCAACAGCAGGGGGGAGGAGGGGGGTCTTTAGACCACAGCATTCCTGAACACAGATGATACACAAAGAGCAGTTCAGGTTAACCTGGCAATGCTGAGACCACTATACCACCTCTGCTGGGTAGCCAATCCAGGTATCAACTACTCCTCATAAGTGTATTATGACACTTGGATATAAATGTTGCTTTCCTTAAAAAAGTGTTATTCTTATTGTCAATCTCTTCTGCTCGTAGCGTTTGAGCTGTCGGCTCTCTAGTGTGATCCCTCTTACTTGGTGTTTCACTAGGAAAAGGTGGTTTTGAGAACTAAACCTGGTTTCCTGCCTAAAACTGACATTAATCAAGAGTTTGTGGTACAGTTCTTATCCTTGTTCTTCTAAGGAGAGATTGTTGCTTAATCTATATGTGGTTAGGGCATTAAAGTTTATTACCTTCAATGATCCTAATATGGAGTTTCGGTAGTGGCAAAGTTTGTTTTTTCTTTTCTCTAGTAAGCGCAAGGGACAGAAGGCTACTGCTACTTCCTTGTCTTCTTGGTTGAGGAATCATATTCGGATAGCTTATATAGAAGCAGGTAACCATCCTCCGGCATGTATTACTGCTCACACCACTAGTTTGGTTTCTAAGTCCTAACAAGGCTTCCGTAGAACAGATTTGCGAGGCTGCTACCTGGTCTTCTCTTCGCGCGTTCACTAAATTTTACAGCTTTGATGTTGTTGCCTCTGCAGAGGCATCCTGTGGCATGAAAGTCCTTCAGACAGTGGTATCTAGTACTAAGTAACTGCCTTGCCTATTGGTCCCACCCTTTTTTATTCATGGACTTCTAAGCTTGGGTATAGATTCCCACTTTTAAGAATAGGATTTTGTGGATTCTCACTACCATTAGAAAGTAAACAAAAAATGTATTCTTACCTGATATTTTTTTTTTTTTCTTTATTGGTAGTGAGTCCACAAACCCACCCTGTGTTTTTCAGTTGGTGGTGGCTTTTCCAGTTTTCACCTCTTACTCCTTATCTCTTTTATCTCTCTTGCTTTTCCCTATCCTCTGATATGAACTTCTTGGAGGGAAAAAGGGATCCTTAAATGTTCTGGTCGGAGTGTCTTTGCCTCCACCTGGTGGCCAGGTGTTATATTCCCACTTGTAAGAATAGGATTTTGTGGACTCACTCCCATTTCCAATTTCAGGTAAGAATTTTTTTTTGTTACATTACAAGAAAGATGGAGAATAATGGAAATATATTTCAAAGTTGGTGTACTATGCATAACTAAACCTTTTTATATGACAATTTCCCTTTTATTTCCTGTTAGGTTTGATTTTAATGAATTTTATGAATGGCGATTGATAGCTCAATAATTGTGACAGCTATAAAATATTTGACCTTCTGAAGCGTTTAAAAACGTTCTGTTCTAGGAATATTTATAAGGGGTCTTGTGTTTAAACTAAAAGTAGTTAAAGGGACAGTCTCCTTCCAAAATTTGTTTAAAAAGATAGTTAACACATTTACTGCCCATTCCCTAACTTTGAACAACCAATATTGCTATATTTAAGTGGAATCCTTTAATCTGAAATGGCAAGCTACCCCACGGGTTTATAACACAAACACCTGTTACTTTTACCAGTGGTTTAAAATGAGTATTGTCATATATTATCGCTTATGTCCAAATGCATCATTATAATCTCCCCCCCCCTTTTCTCCCCTTTCTTTTCAGCTACCTCCTTTCAATGAAAATGTTTATTGTGGCCCTCAGACTTCAAATGATATCGATGATGGTATGTTAATGCTTTGGATATTTATTTTAATACTTTTTCAAACAAATCCTGATTAGTCATTTGGGCCAACACATTATCTCATCCTTTGTTTTCATCTCTGGTTTTAGACTGTTCTGACAGTCTTGTTGCATTTTTCTTAAAATAAAAATTTATAGCCAGGGCTTGAAATTGCCACAACGCTGGCTATTACAGAATTCCAAAATATGATTTTGGAACCCAACACAAAATCCAACATTTTTTTTTTCATGATTCAGAGCATTTTTAAAAAAAACTTTCCAATTTACTTCTATTATAAAATTTTCCTTGTTTTCTTGTCATCCTTGTTAAAAAGCAGTAAGGTAAGCTCATGAGCGTGCACGTGTCTGCAGTAATATATGGCAGCAGTTTTGTGAAAATATTCTACATGAGCACTAGATGGCAGCACTATTTCCTGTCATGTAGTGCTCTAAACATGCGCACGCTACCTATCTAGATATCTCAACAAAATAACGACAACATTTTTTTTTATAATCGAAGTAAATTGCATGCTGTATCTGGTTCATGAAGGATTTTTTTGGGGTTTCATGTCTTTAATGATGTAGCTGGGTGGTGGGCAGAGCCATTATTTGCAATATTGTTACATTTTCTGTTAATTAGAAATTTTACTTAAAGGGACAGTCTACACTAATATTGTTATTATTTAAAAAGATAATGCCTTTACTACACATTCCCCAGCTTTACTTAGTAACATTTAACCTCTAAATTTCTGCCTGTTTCTTAGCCAGTATAGACAGCCTCTTAATCACATGCCTTTTTATTAGCTTTTCACAACAGGAGACTGCTAGTTCATGTGGGCCATATAGATCACGTTATGTTCGCCTGAGGAGTTATTTAAGATTTAGCAAAAAACAGTACTAAATGCAAGTCAATAGATAAAAAATACAAAGTCATGTGATCAGGGGGCTGTCAGAAGATGCTTAGATACAAGGTAATCAGAGAGGTAAAAAGTGTATTAATATTACTGTTGGTTATGCAGAACTGGGGAATGGGTAATAAAGGGATTATTTATCTTTTAAAACAAAAATTATATTGTTGACTGTCCCTTTAAAGGGACAGTAAAGTCAAATATAGGCTTTCATGATTCAGAGCACACAGATTTAAGAGACTTTCCTATTTATGTCCATTATCAAATTGCACACTATACTTCTACTGGACACGTGCAAGAGTTCATAATATGAGTCTGTGATTGGCTGATGGCTTATGATGTGGGGGTTTTGGTAATTTAACCCCTTGAGTGCTAACGACTCAGAGCCGTAGCGGGCACTCCCTCACCTTGAGGGCAATCTGGTGGCTCACATCTGCTCCCACCCCAGAGATCTTTCCTGTTTAATGACAGGCATCGCCGGGGCTTGATGTTTCGCACAGCGACGGCACGTGCAATGACGGGATGACGTCACCGCGCAACTTTATTTAAAATTAACAATGGCAAGTATAGGTAGATGGGGGCATGCTGCTTAGAAGCCTGTATCTCACGGATTTAAGCAGCTACAGACCCCTAAAGCCCACCGTTGTAAAGGTAATCGCCTAACCTTTCCAATTGTATAAGTCTTGGGGGTCTATTTAAAAAAAAAAAATAAAAAAAAAAAAAAAAGTTAAAAAAAAAAATATATTTAATTTTTTTATTTTTTTTAAACCAGCTTCCCACCCAGGTGGGAAATGGCTTAGCAGCCAAAGGATTAAAGAGATAATTGCTCATTTAAAAATCAGTAGTAAGCATGCAGGGAGGGGCGCTGGCATGTGCGCTACACAGATTTAAAAGCAGGAGGGAGTGGGAAGGAGATTGAGGGAGGAATAACTTTTGGGAAAGGGATCTTTGAGGGGGGGGGCAGCTACACTACAGAAGAAAAATTGGCACTATTTTTTTTTTTTTTATTTAAGAAAAAAAAGCATAACATTTAGCAAACTGGGTACTTGTAGACAGGAGGGAAGAGAGCTGTTAGAGGTGGGTCAGGGAGGGATCAGGGGGTGGGATGTCTCAGGTGGGAGGCTGAACTCTACACTAAAGCTAAAATTAATCCTACAAGCTACCTAATTATCCCCTTCACTGCGGGGCATAATACAAGTGTGGTGCGTAGCAGAATTTAGCGGCCTTCTAATTACCAAAAAAAAATGCCAAAGCCATAAATGTCTATTTCTGAATAAAGGGGATCCCAGAGAAGCATTTACAACCATTTGCGCCACAATTACACAAGCTGTTTGTAAATAATTTCAGTGAGAAACCTAAATTTAGTGAAAAAGTTAACGATTGTTTGTTTTTATTTGATCGCATTTGGAGGTGAAGTGGTGGCCTAGGTCAATACTTTGGGTTGTCTACTAAAAAAATATATAGATAATGTCAAGGGATATTCAGGGATTCCTGACAGATATCAGTGTTACAATGTAACTATCACTAATTTACAAAAAAAAAATGGTTTAAAAATATCAAAGTGCTACTTGTATTTATTGCCCTATAAATTGCAAAGAACATGTTAACATTGGGTATTTCTAAACTCAGGACAAAATTTAGAAACTATTTAGCATGGGTGTTTTTGGTGGTTGTAGATGTATAACCGCTTTTAAGGGTCAAAGTTAGAAAAAGTTTTTTTTTTTTTATTTTAATTTTTATAGTAAATTATAAGATATGATGAAAATAATGGTATCTTTAGAAGTCCATTTAATTGTGAGAAAAACAATATATGTGTGGGTACATTTAATGAGTAAGAGAAAAATTATAGCTTAACACAAACACCGCAGAAATGTAAAAATAGCCCTGGTCCTTTAAAGTGAAAGTGAATCCTAGTGTTTTACAAACGCTAGGATTGACTATTGAAACAAATAAAGAAGACTTTCGTTCATGAAGTATGATACTTCATGTAGAAAGCTCCTTTATTTATTTCAACTGATCGCCGTTCTTAGCTTCTACAGCAGCCCACAGCTATTGGCGCCAAGCCGGATTTACTGCATGGCTATTGGTTAAGAGGTGAAAATGTCACCTCTTAGGAAAAAAATATTTTAGCCGTGGGCTGCTGTAGCAGCGAAGATACTTCTACATGAAGTATCTTATACTTCATGAATGAAAGTCCCCTTCATCAATTATTGTTGGGTATATCACTCCTAGCCAGCAGGAGGAGGCAAAGAGCACCACAGCAAAGCTGTTAAGTATCACTTCCCATCCCACAACCCCCAGTCATTCTCTTTGCCTGCGGTGCAAGGAGGAGGTGAAATTTGTGAAACTTAGAATTTAAGACCCCTCACAACGTCTAACTGCAGGCTATGAAGGACTTTCGTCTGTCTTATGCATTTTGTTTGCCTTTCTGGAAAACATAAGGGTCAGAAAGCTTCTGCCGCCACTTTTCCTCTCTGGTTGAGAAGTAAAATTCGTTTGGCATATGAGACTGCTGGTCAGCAGCCTCCTGAGAGAGTTCCAGCTCACTCCACTAGGGTGGTGTCTTCTTCTTGGGCCTTCAAAAAGGTGGCCTCTGTAGAACAGAATTGAAAGGCTGCGACTTGGTCTTCTTTGCACACTTTTTCTAAATTCTATAAATTTGATAATTTGGCCTCTGCTGAGGCTTCTTTTTTTATGAGAAAGTAGAGCTGCAACTAACTATTTTCATAATCGATTAATCGGCCGATTTTTTTATTTTTATTTTTGGATTAATAGACTAATCGGGAAAAAAATAAGTTTCCTATATTTTGAATAAAATCTGCATACTGAGTGTTACAAATATAAATTTCAGACTAAAACTTTACATTAACACAACTGTTTGTCCAATTTTTAAGCAGCAGAGCTAGAGGCGTAACTAGAAATCTCAGAGCCCCGGTGCAAGAATCCAAGAAGGCCCCCCCCGGCAATTTTTTTTAAAAAAAACATCTGTATGAATGGATATTTTGTGTGTGTTTGTGCATGAATGGATGTATTTGTGTTTATGGCTGTCTGTATTCATGTGAATGTATGGGTATTTTGTGTGTGTGTCCAGTCTATGTATAGACTGAACACACACACAAAATACACATACTGTACAAAGATACAGACAGCCATAAACACACATACATCCACTCAAGCACTAACACACACAAAATACCCTTACATGCAGATACAGACACCGATCAACACAAATATATGCACACACATATACACATACATTCACGCAGATACAAACACCCATAAACACAAATATTTTAATGTATTTGTAAACCATTTAATACACTTCAGCAGGTAAAGTGGCTAATTGAGAACAAATTAAAGGTGAGAACATTTTTGAGTAAACTGTCCCTTTAACCTCGGGAGCGTACATGTACCAGTGGAGTCTGGCAAGGTTTGGCCCAGGTGACAAGTACAGTTCAGTAGCCCAGGTACATCTATGCTGTCCCCACCCCTCTAAAATTATATATTTAATAGTTAAAAATACAAAGGAAGTGAAACACCAAGGAAATCATGAATAGGGATGTTAAATACAGAATTTTTAGTAGGGAGCTCTGTCACTGACTGCATTAGAGCAGCCTCAGCCTGCCCTGCATTCAGTATTGGTGTGCACACCTGTATAATATGTATGCCCCATACTGTGGGAAAAACATAACTGTTAGTGCGGCTAGCCGGCGATGTGTACATGAGTGACTGGTCTGCAGTGCTGACAGCTGCTGCTCCACTGGGCCCCCTGTAATAGCGCTCTCATTCTACACAAATGTATATATACATTTTTTTAATGGGCACTACTGTGCTCCCGGGATCACCCTTCTGTTTGCGCAACTCTGGGGACCAGACACCCTATAACAGTGCACACTGCACTCTCTCTTGCTCTTCAAAAAAAATGCCCTATGCTATGTCAGCGCATCCTGTGCAAAGTGACCTATTGACAATGTATGTATTTAAACTGGTTCTACACAGTTCAGTCACTGTTCTGATTCAACAACGCATGATGTCTTCATTCAGCCGCAGCGTTTAAACTAAGAGCTCTCCTCTGCAACTGCTGCTGTTACTTCCTGCTCTGAAAGCCCGCGCTGCAGATTCACACACACAAACCGCTCACTGACTACACGTGCAGTCAGGAGCAGTTCCTTTTCGACAGGGCACCGGCTGAGCTAAAAATTACAATGTAGCGGAAAATGTAAAAAATAATTAAATATATATATATTTTTAATAAAACAAGTTTGTGCTGAGGCCCCTGCACCTCCAGGGCCCGGCCGCGACCTCTGCATCACAGATAGTTACGCCCCTGAGCAGAGCACATTTTTATAATTAAGCAAAATAAAACCACAAACTGTTAGAAAAGAGGTAGAACTAGACAGGCTATCACTGTTAAAAACATTCTGTTATTCACTCTTTCAGAAACTTTACATTTAAATGCAAAAATGTCAGCATACCGACAAGCTTCTGGCTGAGGCCGGCTCTTTTTGCTTTTTTGCCTGCAGCAGAGAAGAAGCACTGACATGGTGTTAATGTGCCTGAGATGCATAATTAGGGTTTTGCCAAAGTGGGATATTTATCTTTGTTAGCTCTTCACCAATGCTAAGTGTTTTCCACTTTGGCAAGGGGCTTCTTAACAAAGTAAGCCTGGACTTTATTCTAAAATAAAGAAATATCTTGAATATCTATATGCAATGGAAAATTATATTATCTGGTACATATCACAATTTATTAAAAATATAAAAGTCAAGTGATAAGGACTTTATATAAATTACAGGACAAAGCTATACACATTTATCTATACAGTACATATAATCAGCAATATCAAGCAATCCGCTAATAATTGTGCAAACAGATAACAGTGCACATTAATTTGAAATTACAAATCCCATCAATCTAGGGCTAGGTGTAAGTAACAAGCTAAGCACTATATCATGCAAAGCATAGTCTCAAAACACCTGATTTAATATAAACAATCCAAATGACGACTGCTATTACTTCTGGGTAGCACATAAGCCAGGAGTAGTTGTAAACTGTACTGAAAAAGTGAAAAGTAGATGTCCTTTAGGCTAAGGACATAACCATAAAACACAATACAATGTGCAGGGTCTCATTGTAGTGAAGCAGCTGGTGTTGTGCCCAGACCAACTAATTGTCAGCGAATCTCATAATTGATTAGTTGGTTTGCAAATATTTTCATTATCGATTATAACGATTAGTTGTTGCAGCTCTAGGAGAGAGGTTCTGCAAGCAGTGGTGCCTTCTGTTTAGGTTACCTGTCTTGCCCTCCCTAATCATCTGTGTCCTCTAGCTTGGGTATTGATTCCCAACAGTAATTGATGATTCCGTGGACTTGCCATGTCTTAAGAAAGAAAACGTAATGTATGCTTACCTGATAAATTTTATTTTTTTCTCGACACGGTGAGTCCACGGCCTTCCCTGTTTTTCAGACAGTTTTTATATAAACCTCAGGCACCTCTGCACCTTATTTTCTTTCTCTCATTTCCTTCAGTCGAATGACTGGGGGTCGTGGGAAGGGAAGGGATACCTGACAGCTTTGCTGTGGTGCTCTTTGCCTCCTGCTGGCCAGGAGTGATATTCCCAACAGTAATTGATTCCGTGGACTCAACGTGTCAAAGAAATACATTTATCAGGTAAGCATACATTTTGTTTGTTTCAATAGTCAATCCTAGCGTTTGTACAACGCTAGGATTGACTTTCACTTTAACAGCAAGAAAATTGAAAAGTGCTTAGGTCACTAAGGGGTTAATTGAAGAGTAAAACAAGGTAGACTCAAGAGTTCAGGAGTGTGCACGTGTCTTTAGTACTCTATTGCAGCAGTGTTTTGCAACATTGTGATACAAAGCTAAAAATGTTGCAAAACACTGCTGCCATAGAGTACTAAAAAATGAAAATTTAACTTTACTATCCCTTTTAAAGCAGGGGCACTTTAATTCATTAAAGTTTACAAAGACGCTTATTTTTTTAAATACTTACCATTTTGTTACGGTAAACACAACGCCGATCCTCCGCCCGCATCTCCTGCAAATCGATGACTAATCTTGTTTCCTCCAATTTTTGCGTGCCCCCTTTGGTGTCCAGCTCTCAAGGGGCATGCAAAGATTGGAGGATGCCACATTAGTCACCCATATACTAAAGAAAGCCGGAGATGCGGGCGGAGGATCGGCATTAAGTTTACCATGACGCAATGGTATTTGTTTTTTAAAAAATATACGTCTTTATAAACTTTAATGAATTAAAGTGCCCCTGTTTTTTGAGATAATTTTTTATAAAAAAATGTTTCATTCATTAAACTTTACAATCACTTTAAATCATACTGCCCATTGATTTTTACATGTCTTTTTTATTAAATATCCTTAAATGCTTTACGTTTTTAATCTGTTTAAAAGAATATATAGAACTTTTGTTTTTAAACAATAAACTGGGTTTATAAATATTTTTTTCCAGACGAAGAATATCAGCGGATTGAGTTTGGTGCAAATGAGAACCTTGACACAGATGCATCTCTGCTGAATAACACAGATTACAGTATTTCAAGCACCCTGAATCCTCAGGCTCCAGAGTTTATACTTGGCTGTACTCCTCCTACCCAGAAAACTCAAGAGGATATCCTAAATGAAAACTTTGATGCCGCTGACTGCCAGTTTACAGAGTCTACACATGCTGATGGCAATGGCAACGCAGATAGTGATGGCACATCTGGCACTGGGCAGCGTGAGCGCAAAAAAAAGAAAAAACGACCCCCTGGATACTACAATTACTTAGAAGGTGTTGCCGATGGCAGTACCACAGCAGAGACTCTTTTAAATGGACATGCAAACTCAGCTGGACTTAATAGTATAAGCCCAGATGACCCTGATCTTACAGAAGATATACCAGTGTGTTCAGCCTCTCCTAGGACTTGTGTTAGCCCAGATAATTTTGTGGACTTCAATAATGAAGCACTTTCAGATAATGCTTCTTTGTCTGATGCACTAGACGATAACAGGACTGCTGGTCAGCCTGAGGAATGCAGTGTTACTAGTTCTGAACAATCTTGCATCCCCTCAGACAGTGGGAGAGAGAGCCCTGTAAGGACAGCTATTGTCCAGCCTTTTGCTGTTACTGATACTACTGAAACCCTTGGAGTTACCAATGGGCAAACACTTGAAGCCTCAGATGAAGACACTGCCTCTAATGGAGTGGAATTGCATATTGAGGATAATGATTCGGAGCAAGCCAAACCAGAGGATATTTCAGTGGCTCAGGCTGTGCCCCCAGCTTCTGTCAATCCCCCAGCTAAGTCTTGGGCTAGTCTTTTTCACAATTCCAAGCCCTCCCCAACTACACAGGTGGCCTATGTTGAGACTAAGCACCCCCCTCCTGCTGCTTCTCCCAATATCCCTGAAAAACAGACTGAAGTTAAAGAGGGACCTGTTCCAGTATCAGAGGATCCAGTAGCTATAAACATTGCAGGTATATCTCAGGCAATATATAAACCTAACCTATAGGTTGTGTCTACAACTTATAAAGGCAGATGTTAACATTTAGTGGTTTCCAATGTAGGATTGTTATATTGCAATCTTATTTTGTTCCATGACTTTTTAATTGGTCTTAAAAAAAATCTTTCATTATAAGTGTATGAAACGAAGGATAAAAAAAAGTTGAGGCCAAATCATTGTAGTCTGCTAATGTTTAATGCAAACTCAAGTATGAGCTTATAAAAAGATATTGGTAGAACTAAAGCAAGGTTTGACTGACATCTCATGGAATTTTACTTTTCTTTTAATTGTATGTTGTATTCCGTTTAGCAGTATGCAAACTACCTTTTTTGGTTCGTACACTAGTGTGGTTTCTCAGTATTCTTTGTCAGTCACGTTTGAGCATCTTGTGGACAGACACTGGTGTACCACTGACAGTCATATTTTTCTACTATTCATTGAATTTATCTAGTTCAGGACCAGGTAATATAAAAAAATATTAAGTTATACTGGGTCATGGAGCCAGCGGTCCTTATAGAGAAGGTTTATTGCCACCTAAATTCACTCCTAGTTGGTTAATAAGATAACAGAAATGTATGTGTTTGCTATCCATTTACCTATACATTTTACCCTTTTGCAGGTGGTTAACACACAGCACTGTATTTTTTCAATATTGCTTGAATATAACTTAACACGTTAGTACAATTTTTTTTCTTTGTACTTTTATGGCCCTTTATGCATCTATTTACACTTGTCTATATACACACACACACACACACACACACACACACACACACGTGTGGAGCATATGCACATATGCCCCAATCTCCCATATTCCCATATAAACACTCTGTTACATAACTTCACAGTGCCTCAGTTTATCGGCAACATAACACACACTACTAATGCCTGTTTTTTTCCAGATTTTCCAATGGAGATTCTGGAGATTTCCAGCTTTGTGCCTTTTCTATGCAAGTGTTGTGCTAAGAACATTTCTATCATACATGTGGAAAGCAGAATTTTCTTTTTTTTTGTCTGAAAATGTTAGGTGCATAAGTAAGAATTAAACTTCAAGCAGCATTTGCAGTATACATTGTTGAAAATACTGCTGTCGTATACATGTCTTGAGCATTATTATATATCTTACAATTGTTTGCACTAGATTTTTTTACAGACACAAGCCTGCTACTCCTCCTCGGAAGAATGCACACTAGGCATCAACTTTTGGCTATTTCGCTGCTCGACTTTGGTGTAAAAGTGCAACACACAATCAAATATCCGTATAAATCCAGAATTGTGTTTCGCTTTTAGACAACGAAAATAGCTGAATGCATCTGCCCATGCCTAGTGTGCATGGTTGTCTTATGCCATGCTTTCTGAGTGATCAGCTCCTACTAAGCAGGAGTGTATACACACACACACTAAATCTATAGTAGCTTATCTAAATAAAGACTATTCATCCAACCTATAAGGTAAACTATATAGTCAACATATTATTCCAAACAAGGAAGAAATTAAAGAATATGATATAAAACAATGCCAGTGTAGATATGAATTCAAACCCTTTGATGTTAAGGGCTCAAGTATAAATGTCCATAATGCTGCTTATTATAATAATAATTTACCCCTGACATCACCATAAGGTAAGGGTAGGTACAAAAATCAATAATTGTATACTTTAAATCTTCAACAGAATGTAGTTTGCAAAGTGACGTGCTACGTGCTGGTCTAAAGTTCATTTTTGTAAAACAAAACAAATGGCCGAACGGTGGATAGCCATTCTTGTCTGTGGGCAATCATTGATTTGACCCATGTAGCATAGCCCACAAATACACTGCAAGAAATAGTGCTAGTGAGGCTGTGTATATGGTAGAATTTTTATATATTTTTTTTTGTACAATGTGTAAAATATTGTCCTTTTACTAAACCATTGCATGTAGTGCATCCCAGGCATCTTAAACATCCTGGTTTTGACCACTCGGGGGAGCAAAACACATCAGGCGCTTGCTTGGTTGGCTAGTCATGCTTTGTATTTTTATATTGATAAAATTAAAGATTTTTGTTTTTACTTTTATTGCACACCCTAGTGCTCCTTAGTTATTGCGTATGTGTTGGCTCGTGGTGGCGTGATCTACCGCAGTAACAGCACTTCAGGTCAAGGTCGCCTCTTTTTGAATATGCCGGTCACAGCCTGGAGCCTGTTTGTGTGCGAACATCCTGGTTTTCTTTGAATAGCATTGTTTAGGATCAGTTCAAACAAAAAATATCCCTTAAGGACCTTGCTCTCTTAAAGCCCATTCGTTGGTTGTAATGTCTGTTGGAATAATGTCTGGTCAGAGGTAATATTAATCCAATATTGCTCTTTTGTCACTAGCGAATGTTGTGACAAAGGTTTATATTTTTTTATTTGAGGATATACATGAACATGTAAAGGCAAGCAAATATACAGTTAGTATACAAATGTCTAGATAACATGTTGTGCTAGATATACATAGAAAAACAAACAAATTCCTCTTTCTGTCCCTTATTTAAAGGGACAGTCTAGTCAAAATTAAACTTTTATGATTCAGATAGGGCATGCAATTTTAAACAACTTTCCAATTGACTTTTATCAATGAATTTGCTTTGTTCCCTTGGTAGTATTTTTGAAAAGCTACACCTAGGTACACTCTAACTGATTTATAAACCGTTGAAAACCGCCTCTTAGCTCAGAGCATTTTGAAAGTCTTTCACAATTAGACAGTACTAGTTCATGTGTGTCCTATAGATAACATTGTGCTCACTCCCGTGGCGTTATTTAGGAGTCTGCACTGATCGGCTAAACTGCATGTCTGTCAAAAGCACTGAGATAAGGGGCAGCCTGCAGAGGCTTAGATACAAGGCAATCACAGAGGTAAAACATATATTAATATAACTGTTGGGTTTGCAAAACTGGGGAATGGGAAATAATAGTTATACAGACAAAAGAAAATAAATAACACAAGGCAAGATGTGGTTAACTAGACCTGGGTACAGACTGTCTACTCTAAAACAAAGCGTTATCGTAAACTACTTGCTTATGAATTGATAGTCCAGAAATTGGTTTGCAAGACAAGCAGGGCTTGATGAGTATTTAAAAGTCGCCTAATTGAGTCGGGGGATTCTGATTGGTAGCCGTGATAGTCTCTGGTTTGCAGAACTGTGTTTTTGTTAAGCTCAGGAACTGTACCGCAGTATAATGGCTGAATACAGTACTATAGCTGTAGAATGTTTTGAAAAATCAGCGGATAGTTAGATGATCGGCTAGAGCTCTCGTAGGATCGCTGTTTGGACATGCCCCCAGCATCATCCAATATCTTATAATGATTTCCCCGTTGTTAAAACCATTCCTGCAATAACTGTAACTGTATTTGGACTTTCAAGTGTCCATGTTGTCCTGCAATACCCTCTTGAATTGTGACTTAGGGAGTGCTTGCTTCAATGTTGGCGGTTAACACTGAGCAGTGAATTAAAGTCTGTAGTTTCCTTTCTTAAGAGAGTGGATTGCAGTTTACCATTTTCTTTGTATAAGCAGACCTCCAAGAATTCTATCCTCTAAATTCATTTTAAAAGATAATTCCAGATTAAATTTAACAATAACTATTCCTGTTATTCACTTTCTGTGCCAGACAAAATTAAACATGAGTTATCAATGTACCGTTTAATCCTGGGGTAAAAGAATTGGTGGGTGCCTACAGTTTTTGTATTCTGCCATATATAAATTGACACATTGGACCCCATTTCCGTGCCAGTCTTGTGTAGATATATCTGCTGTTCAAAACTGAAATAATTGGTTGTCACACAGAATTCCAATAGGTACAATAGAACCTCTGGAGGAGGACCAACAAATATATGGAATCTTGGAAAATTGAAAGCCCTCAGCGTGTGGAATGACAATATATAAACTTGTCACATCTGGTGTGACGACCATCATCTTCCCCACTATTCTCTATTTCACTTATATGTTCAAATAGTATTGGCGAATCCAAGAGGAAGGTGGGCATATTGTGTACTATCCAGGTAGGTTGCTAGCGGCTGTTGTAATGAGCCAATGACAGAGTTGTATGGTCCAGGCACACATGGATTTTTGAAAGGCTATAAAATTGTATTGCAGCATTTGTGTAAAGTGAACCGTGGGGTAATTCAGGGTCTTTTTGTCAATATACCCTTGTTGATGAATGTTCAAAATATATAGTCATCAATCTCAGCTTATAATAGGTGTCAGGTTTCTCTAGTTGGCTGAGGATTTCTGCCTGATTCAAGAGGACTATTGTACCACCCCTGTCCGTGCCCCAGATGACAATCTGGTCATCCTGGGCTAGTATCCTTTCAAAACATAGAAAAGGTATACTGCAGTCAGTATTAATAGGACTATCAACAGTATAGCCTAGACACCGTATAATCCCCTTTTCTCTTGTTAAGTGTATCCAGTCCATGGATCATCCATTACTTGTGGGATATTCTCCTTCCCAACAGGAAGTTGCAAGAGGATCACCCACAGCAGAGCTGCTATATAGCTCCTCCCCTAACTGTCATATCCAGTCATTCTCTTGCAAGCCTCAACCAAGATGGAGGTCGTAAGAGGAGTGTGGTGTTTTATACTTAGTTTATTCTTCAATCAAAAGTTTGTTTTTTTTAAATGGTGCCGGAGTGTACTGTTTATCTCAGGCAGTATTTAGAAGAAGAATCTGCCTGCGTTTTCTATGATCTTAGCAGAAGTAACTAAGATCCATGGCTGTTCTCACATATTCTGAGGAGTGAGGTAACTTCAGAGAGGGAATGGCGTGCAGGTTTTCCTGCAATAAGGTATGTGCAGTTAATATTTTTCTAGGGATGGAATTTGCTAAAAAATGCTGCTGATACCGAAGTAATGTAAGTAAAGCCTTAAATGCAGTGATAGCGACTGGTATCAGGCTTATTAATAGAGATACATACTATTATAAAAGTGTATTTTTAAAACGTTTGCTGGCATGTTTAATCGTTTTTATATGTATTTGGTGATAAAACTTATTGGGGCCTAGTTTTTTTCCACATGGCTGGCTTGATTTTTGCCTAGTAACAGGCTTTCCACTGTTGCAATATGAGTGGGAAGGGCCTATTTTAGTGCTTTTCTGTGCAGCTAAAAATATTGACAGAGACATTCAGCTTCCCTCTGCATGATCCAGGACATCTCTGGAGGGCTCAAAAGGCTTCAAAGTCGCTTTTGAGGGAGGTAAAAAGCCACAGTAGAGCTGTGGCAGTTGTTGTGACTGTTTGAAAAAACCCCCCCAAAAAAACGTTTTTGTCTTTTTTTATTCAGTTTTGGGTATTAAGGGGTTAATCATCCATTTGCAAGTGGGTGCAATGCTCTGCTAACTTGTTACATACACTGTAAAAATTTTGTTAGTGTAACTGCCTTTTTTCACTGTTATTTCAAATTTTGACAATTTGTGTTTCTTAAAGGTGCAGTAACGTTTTTTATATTGCTTGTAAACTTGTTTAAAGTGTTTTCCAAGCTTGCTAGTCTGTTTAAACATGTCTGACACAGAGGAAACTACTTGTTCATTATGTTTGAAAGCCATGGTGGAGCCCCATAGGAGAATGTGTACTAAATGTATTGATTTCACCTTAAACAGTAAAGATCAGTCTTTAACTATAAAAGAAATATCACCAGAAGATTCTGACGAGGGGAAAAGTTATGCCGACTAACTCTCCCCACGTGTCAGAGCCTTCGCCTCCCGCTCTGGTGATGCACGCTAATATGGCGCCAATTACATCAGGGACGCCCATAGCGATTTCCTTGCAGGACATGGCTGCAATCATGAATAATACCCTGTCAGAGGTATTATCCAGGTTGCCTGAATTAAGAGGCAAACGCGATTGCTCTGGGATTAGGAGAAATACAGAGCGCGCAGATGCTGTAAGGGCCATGTCTGATACTGCGTCACAATATGCAGATCATGAGGACGGAGAGCTTCAGTCTGTGGGTGACATATCTGATTCGGGGAAACCTGATTCAGAGATTTCTAATTTTAAATTTAAGCTCGAGAACCTCCGTGTGTTGCTTGGGGAGGTATTAGCTGCTCTGAATGACTGTAACACAGTTGCAGTACCAGAGAAATTGTGTAGGCTGGATAAATACTATGCGGTACCGGTGTGTACTGATGTTTTTCCTATACCTAAAAGGCTTACAGAAATTATTAGCAAGGAGTGGGATAGACCGGGGGTGCCTTTTTCCCCACCTCCTATATTTAGAAAAATGTTTCCAATAGACGCCACTACACGGGACTTATGGCAGACGGTCCCTAAGGTGGAGGGAGCAGTTTCTACTTTAGCAAAGCGTACTACTATCCCGGTTGAGGACAGTTGTGCTTTTTCAGATCCAATGGATAAAAAAATTGGAGGGTTACCTTAAGAAAATGTTTATTCAACAAGGTTTTATTTTACAGCCCCTTGCATACATTGCGCCTGTCACTGCTGCAGCGGCATTCTGGTTTGAGGCCCTGGAAGAGGCCATCCATACAGCTCCATTGACTGAAATTATTGACAAGCTTAGAACACTTAAGCTAGCTAACTCATTTGTTTCTGATGCCATTGTTCATTTGACTAAACTAACGGCTAAGAATTCCGGATTCGCCATCCAAGCGCGTAGGGCGCTATGGCTTAAATCCTGATCAGCTGATGTGACTTCGAAGTCTAAATTACTCAACATTCCTTTCAAGGGGCAGACCTTATTCGGGCCTGGTTTGAAGGAAATTATTGTGGACATTTCTGGAGGTAAGGGTCACACCCTTCCTCAGGACAGGGCCAAAGCAAAGGCCAAACAGTCTAATTTTCGTGCCTTTCGAAATTGCAAGGCAGGTGCAGCATCAACTTCCTCCTCTTCAAAACAAGAGGGAACTTTTGCTCAATCTAAGCAGGCCTGGAAACCTAACCAGTCCTGGAACAAAGGCAAGCAGGCCAGAAAGCCTGCTGCTGCCTCTAAGACAGCATGAAGGAACGGCCCCCTATCCGGCGACGGATCTAGTAGGGGGCAGACTTTCTCTCTTCGCCCAGGCGTGGGCAAGAGATGTTCAGGATCCCTAGGCGTTGGAGATCATATCTCAGGGATATCTTCTGGACTTCAAAGCTTCCCCTCCACAAGGAAGATTTCATCTTTCAAGGCTATCTGCAAATCAGATAAAGAAAGAGGCATTCCTACGCTGTGTGCAAGACCTCCTAGTTATGGGAGTGATCCATCCAGTTCTGCGGACGGAACAAGGACAGGGTTTTTATTCAAATCTGTTTGTGGTTCCCAAAAAAGAGGGAACCTTCAGACCAATTTTGGATCTAAAGATCTTAAACAAATTCCTCAGAGTTCCATCATTCAAAATGGAAACTATTCGGACCATCCTACCCATGATCCAAGAAGGTCAGTACATGACCACAGTGGACTTAAAGGATGCCTACCTTCACATACCGATTCACAAAGATCATCATCGGTTTCTAAGGTTTGCCTTTCTAGACAGGCATTACCAATTTGTAGCTCTTCCCTTCGGGTTGGCTACAGCCCCGAGAATCTTTACAAAGGTTCTGGGCTCACTTCTGGCGGTTCTAAGACCGCGAGGCATAGCGGTGGCTCCGTATCTAGACAACATCCTGATACAGGCGTCAAGCTTTCAAGTTGCCAAGTCTCATACAGAGATAGTTCTGGCATTTCTGAGGTCGCACGGGTGGAAAGTGAACGAGGAAAAGAGTTCTCTATTCCCACTCACAAGAGTCTCCTTCTTAGGGACTCTTATAGATTCTGTAGAAATGAAAATTTCCCTGACGGAGTCCAGGTTATCAAAACTTCTAAATGCTTGCTGTGTTCTTCACTCCATTACGCGCCCTTCGGTAGCTCAGTGTATGGAGGTAATCGGCTTAATGGTAGCGGCAATGGACATAGTGCCATTTGCGCGCCTTCATCTCACACTGCTGCAATTATGCATGCTGAGTCAGTGGAATGGGGATTACACAGATTTGTCCCCTCTGCTAAATCTGGATCAAGAGACCAGAGATTCTCTTCTCTGGTGGTTGTCTCGGGTACACCTGTCCAAGGGTATGACCTTTCGCAGGCCAGATTGGACAATTGTAACAGATGCCAGCCTTCTAGGTTGGGGTGCAGTCTGGAATTCCCTGAAGGCACAGGGATCGTGGACTCAGGAGGAGAAACTCCTTCCAATAAATATTCTGGAGTTAAGAGCGATATTCAATGCTCTTCTGGCTTGGCCTCAGTTAGCAACACTGAGGTTCATTAGATTTCAGTCGGACAACATCACAACTGTGGCTTACATCAACCATCAAGGGGGAACCAGGAGTTCCCTAGCGATGTTAGAAGTCTCAAAAATAATTCGCTGGGCAGAGTACCACTCTTGCCACCTGTCAGCAATCCATATCCCAGGCGTGGAGAACTGGGAGGCGGATTTTCTAAGTCGTCAGACTTTCCATCCGGGGGAGTGGGAACTCCATCCGGAGGTGTTTGCTCAGTTGATTCATCGTTGGGGCAAACCAGAGTTGGATCTCATGGCATCTCGCCAGAACGCCAAGCTTCCTTGTTACGGATCCAGGTCCAGGGACCCAGAAGCGACGCTGATAGATGCGCTAGCAGCGCCTTGGTTCTTCAACCTGGCTTATGTGTTTCCACCGTTTCCTCTGCTCCCTCGACTGATTGCCAAAATCAAACAGGAGAGAGCATCAGTGATTCTGATAGCACCTGCGTGGCCACGCAGGACTTGGTATGCAGACCTAGTGGACATGTCATCCTTTCCACCATGGACTCTGCCTCTAAGACAGGACCTTCTGATACAAGGTCCTTTCAATCATCCAAATCTAATTTCTCTGAGACTGACTGCATGGAGATTGAACGCTTGATTCTATCAAAGCATGGCTTCTCCGAGTCAGTCATTGATACTTTAATACAGGCACGAAAGCCTGTTACCAGGAAAATCTACCACAAGATATGGAGTAAATATCTTTATTGGTGTGAATCCAAGACTTACTCATGGAGTAAAGTTAGGATTCCTAGAATATTGTCTTTTCTCCAAGAGGGCTTGGACAAAGGATTATCAGCTAGTTCCTTAAAGGGACAGATTTCTGCTCTGTCTATTCTTTTGCACAAGCGTCTGGCAGAGGTTCCAGACGTCCAGGCATTTTGCCAGGCTTTGGTTAGATTTAAGCCTGTGTTTAAACCTGTTGCTCCCCCGTGGAGCTTAAACTTGGTTCTTAAGGTTCTTCAAGGAGTTCCGTTTGAACCCCTTCATTCCATTGATATTAAACTTTTATCTTGGAAAGTTCTGTTTTTGATGGCTATTTCCTCGGCTCGGAGAGTCTCTGAGCTATCTGCCTTACAATGTGATTCTCCCTATCTGATTTTTCATGCAGATAAGGTAGTTCTGCGTACCAAACCTGGGTTTTTACCTAAGGTGGTTTTCTAACAAGAATATCAATCAAGAGATTGTTGTTCCATCGTTGTGCCCTAATCCTTCTTCAAAGAAGGAATGTCTTTTACATAAACTGGACGTAGTCCGTGCCTTGAAGTTTTACTTACAAGATACTAAGGATTTTCATCAAACATCTTTCCTGTTTGTCGTTTACTCTGGATAGAGGAGAGGTCAAAAAGCTTCGGCATCCTCTTATCTTTTGCCTTCGGAGCGTAATATGCCTAGCCTATGACACTGCTGGACAGCAGCCCCCTGAAAGGATTACAGCTCATTCTACTGGAGCTGTGGCTTCCACCTGGGCCTTCAAAAATGAGGCCTCTGTTGAACAGATTTGCAAGGCTGCAACTTGGTCTTTGCTTCACACTTTTTCAAAATTTTACAAATTTGATACTTTTGCTTCTTCGGAGGCTGTGTTTGGGAGAGAGGTTCTTCAGGCAGTGGTTCCTTCCGCTTAATCCTGCCTTGTCCCTCCCATCATCCGTGTACTTTAGCTTTGGTATTGGTATCCCACAAGTAATGGATGATCCGTGGACTGGATACACTTAACAAGAGAAAACATAATTTATGCTTACCTGATAAATTTCTTTCTCTTGTAGTGTATCCAGTCCACGGCCCGCCCTGTCCTTTTTAAGGCAGGTCTAAATTTTAATTAAACTACAGTCACCACTGCACCCTATGGTTTCTCCTTTCTCTGTTTGTTTTCGGTCGAATGACTGGATATGACAGTTAGGGGAGGAGCTATATAGCAGCTCTGCTGTGGGTGATCCTCTTGCAACTTCCTGTTGGGAAGGAGAATATCCCACAAGTAATGGATGATCCGTGGACTGGATACACTACAAGAGAAATAAATTTATCAGGTAAGCATAAATTATGTATTCTCTAGCTCCACCCCCCAGTCATTCTCTTTGCCGGCTCTGGCAGCAGGGCCTCTCTACGGGAGGGTAAAGTGAATGTGGTGTTAGATTTGTAGTTTTATATCTTCAATCAAAAGTTTATTTTTAAATGGTACCGGTTTGTACTATTTACTCTCTGGCAGAAATGTGATGAAGAATTCTGCTGAGAGGAAAATGATTTTAGCATGTTGTAACTAAAATCCATTGCTGTTCCCACACAGGACTGAGGAGTACCAGAAAACTTCAGTTGGGGGGAACAGTTTGCAGGCTTAACTGCATTAAGGTATGTTTCAGTCATCTTTTTTTCTAGTCAAGACAAGATAATAGACTGACAAGAATCCCCATGTGGGAAGGGTAAGCCATGTTCTGAGACTCAGTATAGAACTAAAGGCTTATTTTAGAGGGCTCAATAGGCTGGTTGACACTGTTGCAGGGCAATCAATTATTTTATTTAACAAAATACTCATTATAGACACTTTTTAAACACTTTTGGTGTGTTTATTACGGGGTTTTTATTCCACATGGCAATATTTTAGTCACCTAAAATGGGGATTCTGAAGGCCTCACAACTGTGGAGTGGGAGGGGCCTAATTTCACGCCTCAGTTGCGCAGTTAATCCTGACAGATTGTTTCATGCTGCTTCACATGGAGGGTTCAGAGACTGAGGACTTCCAGAGGCTTGCTTTTCACAAAACTAATCTCTAAGGGCAGGTAGGGCCACAGCAGACTGCTGTGGCAAGGTGCTGTAGTTTATTAACCGGTTGTAGGCTTTAGACTGCTCCGGTTTGGGCATTAAATAGTTAATCAGGCTGAAACTTGTTGTGTAATCATATTGAAGCATTAGGCACATACTGTGAAAATTTCAAGTGATTTGGTTCATTTTTCACAGTTTTGTAAAATTGTGTGTGCTTTTTATTTCTTAAAGGCAAAGTACCGTTTATTTCTCCAACATAGGTGTGTCCGGTCCACGGCGTCATCCTTACTTGTGGGATATTCTCTTCCCCAACAGGAAATGGCAAAGAGCCCAGCAAAGCTGGTCACATGATCCCTCCTAGGCTCCGCCTACCCCAGTCATTCTCTTTGCCGTTGTACAGGCAACATCTCCACGGAGATGGCTTAGAGTTTTTTAGTGTTTAACTGTAGTTTTTCATTATTCAATCAAGAGTTTGTTATTTTCAAATAGTGCTGGTACGTACTATTTACTCAGAAACAGAAAAGAGATGAAGAATTCTGTTTGTATGAGGAAAATGATTTTAGCAACCGTAACTAAAATCCATGGCTGTTCCACACAGGACTGTTGAGAGCATTAACTTCAGTTGGGGGAACAGTTTGCAGTCCTTTGCTGCTTGAGGTATGACACATTCTAACAAGACGATGTAATGCTGGAAGCTGTCATTTTCCCTATGGGATCCGGTAAGCCATGTTTATTACGATTGTAAATAAGGGCTTCACAAGGGCTTATTTAGACTGTAGACATTTTTTGGGCTAAATCGATTGATATTAACACTTATTTAGCCTTGAGGAGTCATTTATTCTGGGTATTTTGATATAATAATATCGGCAGGCACTGTTTTAGACACCTTATTCTTTAGGGGCTTTCCCAAAGCATAGGCAGAGTCTCATTTTCGCGCCGGTGTTGCGCACTTGTTTTTGAGAGGCATGGCATGCAGTCGCATGTGAGAGGAGCTCTGATACTTTTAAAAGACTTCTGAAGGCATCATTTGGTATCGTATTCCCCTTGGGTTTGGTTGGGTCTCAGCAAAGCAGATACCAGGGACTGTAAAGGGGTTAAAGCTTAAAACGGCTCCGGTTCCGTTATTTTAAGGGTTAAAGCTTCCAAAATTGGTGTGCAATATTTTCAAGGCTTTAAGACACTGTGGTGAAAGTTTGGTGAATTTTGAACAATTCCTTCATGTTTTTTCGCAATTGCAGTAATAAAGTGTGTTCAGTTTAAAATTTAAAGTGACAGTAACGGTTTTATTTCAAAACGTTTTTTGTACTTTCTTATCAAGTTTATGCCTGTTTAACATGTCTGAACTACCAGATAGACTGTGTTCTGAATGTGGGGAAGCCAGAATTCCTATTCATTTAAATTAATGTGATTTATGTGATAATGACAATGATGCCCAAGATGATTCCTCAAGTGAGGGGAGTAAGCATGGTACTGCATCATTCCCTCCTTCGTCTACACGAGTCTTGCCCACTCAGGAGGCCCCTAGTACATCTAGCGCGCCAATACTCCTTACTATGCAACAATTAACGGCTGTAATGGATAATTCTGTCAAAAACATTTTAGCCAAAATGAACCCTTGTCAGCGTAAGCGTGGATGCTCTGTTTTAGTTACTGAAGAGCATGACGACGCTGATATTAATATCTCTGAAGGGCCCCTAACCCAATCTGAGGGAGCCAGGGAGGTTTTGTCTGAGGGAGAAATTACTGATTTAGGGAACATTTCTCAGCAGGCTGAATCTGATGTGATTACTTTTAAATTTAAATTGGAACATCTCCGCATTTTGCTTAAGGAGGTATTATCCACTCTGGATGATTGTGAAAATTTGGTCATCCCAGAGAAACTATGTAAAATGGACAAGTTCCTAGAGGTGCCGGGGCTCCCAGAAGCTTTTCCTATACCCAAGCGGGTGGCGGACATTGTTAATAAAGAATGGGAAAGGCCCGGTATTCCTTTCGTCCCTCCCCCCATATTTAAAAAATTGTTTCCTATGGTCGACCCCAGAAAGGACTTATGGCAGTCAGTCCCCAAGGTCGAGGGAGCGGTTTCTACTTTAAACAAACGCACCACTATTCCCATAGAGGATAGTTGTGCTTTCAAAGATCCTATGGATAAAAAATTAGAAGGTTTGCTTAAAAAGATGTTTGTTCAGCAGGGTTACCTTCTACAACCCATTTCATGCATTGTCCCTGTCACTACAGCCGCATATTTCTGGTTTGATGAACTGATTAAGGTGCTCGATAGTGACTCTCCTCCTTATGAGGAGATTATGGACAGAGTCAATGCTCTCAAATTGGCTAATTCTTTCACTCTAGACGCCTCTTTGCAATTGGCTAAGTTAGCGGCTAAGAATTCTGGGTTTGCTATTGTGGCGCGCAGAGCGCTTTGGTTAAAATCTTGGTCGGCTGATGCGTCTTCCAAGAACAAGCTACTAAACATTCCTTTCAAGGGGAAAACGCTGTTTGGTCCTGACTTGAAAGAGATTATCTCTGATATCACTGGGGGTAAGGGTCATGCCCTTCCTCAGGATCGGCCTTTCAAGGCAAAAAATAGACCTAATTTTCGTCCCTTTCGTAAAAACGGACCAGCCCAAGGTGCTACGTCCTCTAAGCAAGAGGGTAATACTTCTCAGGCCAAGCCAGCTTGGAGACCAATGCAAGGCTGGAACAAGGGAAAGCAGGCAAAGAAACCTGCCACTGCTACCAAGACAGCATGAAATATCGGCCCCCGATCCGGGACCGGATCTGGTGGGGGGCAGACTCTCTCTCTTCGCTCAGGCTTGGGCAAGAGATGTTCTGGATCCTTGGGCGCTAGAAATAGTCTCCCAGGGTTATCTTCTGGAATTCAAGGGACTTCCCCCAAGGGGAAGGTTCCACAGGTCTCAGTTGTCTTCAGACCACATAAAAAGACAGGCGTTCTTACATTGTGTAGAAGACCTGTTAAAAATGGGAGTGATCCATCCTGTTCCATTGAGAGAACAAGGGATGGGGTTCTACTCCAATCTGTTCATAGTTCCCAAAAAAGAGGGAACATTCAGACCAATCCTAGATCTCAAGATCTTAAACAAATTTCTCAAGGTCCCATCTTTCAAGATGGAAACCATTCGAACTATCCTTCCTTCCATCCAGGAAGGTCAATTCATGACCACGGTGGATTTAAAGGATGCGTATCTACATATTCCTATCCACAAGGAACATCATCGGTTCCTAAGGTTTACATTCCTGGACAAACATTACCAGTTCGTGGCGCTTCCTTTCGGATTAGCCACTGCTCCAAGGATTTTCACAAAGGTACTAGGGTCCCTTCTAGCTGTGCTAAGACCAAGGGGCATTGCAGTAGTACCTTACCTGGACGACATTCTGATTCAAGCGTCGTCCCTCCCTCGAGCAAAGGCTCACACGGACATCGTCCTGGCCTTTCTCAGATCGCACGGCTGGAAAGTGAACGTGGAAAAGAGTTCTCTATCCCCGTCAGCAAGGGTTCCCTTCTTGGGAACAATTATAGACTCCTCAGAAATGAGGATTTTTCTAACAGAGGCCAGAAAGACAAAGCTTCTGGACTCTTGTCGAATACTTCATTCCGTTCCTCTTCCTTCCGTAGCTCAGTGCATGGAAGTGATCGGGTTGATGGTAGCGGCAATGGACATAGTTCCTTTTGCGCGCATTCATCTAAGACCATTACAACTGTGCATGCTCAGTCAGTGGAATGGGGACTATACAGACTTGTCTCCAAAGATACAAGTAAATCAGAGGACCAGAGACTCACTCCGTTGGTGGCTGTCCCTGGACAACCTGTCACGAGGGATGACATTCCACAGACCAGAGTGGGTCATTGTCACGACCGACGCCAGTCTGATGGGCTGGGGCGCGGTCTGGGGATCCTTGAAAGCTCAGGGTCTTTGGTCTCGGGAAGAATCTCTTCTACCGATAAATATTCTGGAACTGAGAGCGATATTCAATGCTCTCAAGGCTTGGCCTCAGCTAGCGAGGACCAAGTTCATACGGTTTCAATCAGACAACATGACGACTGTTGCGTACATCAACCATCAGGGGGGAACAAGGAGTTCCCTAGCGATGGAAGAAGTGACCAAGATTATTCTATGGGCGGAGTCTCACTCCTGCCACCTGTCTGCTATCCACATCCCGGGAGTGGAAAATTGGGAAGCGGATTTTCTGAGTCGTCAGACATTGCATCCGGGGGAGTGGGAACTCCATCCGGAAATCTTTGCCCAAGTCACGCAACTTTGGGGCATTCCAGACATGGATCTGATGGCCTCTCGTCAGAACTTCAAAGTTCCTTGCTACGGGTCCAGATCCAGGGATCCCAAGGCGGCTCTAGTGGATGCACTAGTAGCACCTTGGACCTTCAAACTAGCTTATGTGTTCCCGCCGTTTCCTCTCATCCCCAGGCTGGTAGCCAGGATCAATCAGGAGAGGGCGTCGGTGATCTTGATAGCTCCTGCGTGGCCACGCAGGACTTGGTATGCAGATCTGGTGAATATGTCATCGGCTCCACCTTGGAAGCTACCTTTGAGACGAGACCTTCTTGTTCAGGGTCCGTTCGAACATCCGAATCTGGTTTCACTCCAGCTGACTGCTTGGAGATTGAACGCTTGATTTTATCGAAGCGAGGTTTCTCAGATTCTGTTATCGATACTCTTGTTCAGGCCAGAAAGCCTGTAACTAGAAAGATTTACCACAAAATTTGGAAAAAATATATCTGTTGGTGTGAATCTAAAGGATTCCCTTGGGACAAGGTTAAGATTCCTAGGATTCTATCCTTCCTTCAAGAAGGATTGGAAAAAGGATTATCGGCAAGTTCCCTGAAGGGACAGATTTCTGCCTTGTCGGTGTTACTTCACAAGAAACTGGCAGCTGTGCCAGATGTTCAAGCCTTTGTTCAGGCTCTGGTTAGAATCAAGCCTGTTTACAAACCTTTGACTCCTCCTTGGAGTCTCAATTTAGTTCTTTCAGTTCTTCAGGGGGTTCCGTTTGAACCCTTACATTCCGTTGATATTAAGTTATTATCTTGGAAAGTTTTGTTTTTAGTTGCAATTTCTTCTGCTAGAAGAGTTTCAGAATTATCTGCTCTGCAGTGTTCTCCTCCTTATCTGGTGTTCCATGCAGATAAGGTGGTTTTACGTACTAAACCTGGTTTTCTTCCAAAAGTTGTTTCTAACAAAAACATTAACCAGGAGATTATCGTACCTTCTCTGTGTCCGAAACCAGTTTCAAAGAAGGAACGCTTGTTGCACAATTTGGATGTTGTTCGCGCTCTAAAATTCTATTTAGATGCTACAAAGGATTTTAGACAAACATCTTCCCTGTTTGTTGTTTATTCAGGTAAAAGGAGAGGTCAAAAAGCAACTTCTACCTCTCTCTCTTTTTGGATTAAAAGCATCATCAGATTGGCTTACGAGACTGCCGGACGGCAGCCTCCCGAAAGAATCACGGCTCATTCCACTAGGGCTGTGGCTTCCACATGGGCCTTCAAGAACGAGGCTTCTGTTGATCAGATATGTAGGGCAGCGACTTGTTCTTCACTGCACACTTTTACCAAATTTTACAAGTTTGATACTTTTGCTTCTTCTGAGGCTATTTTTGGGAGAAAGGTTTTGCAAGCCGTGGTGCCTTCCATTTAGGTGACCTGATTTGCTCCCTCCCTTCATCCGTGTCCTAAAGCTTTGGTATTGGTTCCCACAAGTAAGGATGACGCCGTGGACCGGACACACCTATGTTGGAGAAAACAGAATTTATGTTTACCTGATAAATTTCTTTCTCCAACGGTGTGTCCGGTCCACGGCCCGCCCTGGTTTTTTAATCAGGTCTGATAATTTATTTTCTTTAACTACAGTCACCACGGTACCATATGGTTTCTCCTATGCTATTATTCCTCCTTAACGTCGGTCGAATGACTGGGGTAGGCGGAGCCTAGGAGGGATCATGTGACCAGCTTTGCTGGGCTCTTTGCCATTTCCTGTTGGGGAAGAGAATATCCCACAAGTAAGGATGACGCCGTGGACCGGACACACCGTTGGAGAAAGAAATTTATCAGGTAAACATAAATTCTGTTTTCAAATTGTGTTTATTATTGATTAAAGTGTTTTCCAAGACTGCTTGTGTATAAAACTAATCTGTTAAACATGTCTGACACTAAGGAAAAGCCTTGCTCTATGTGTTCAGAAGCCATGGTGGAACCCCCACTCAAAAAATATAGCCCTAGATGATTCTTTGACTGAAGGTAATAGGATAGTCAGCCTTCCTCTCCCCATGTGTCATCACCAGTTACGCCCGCTCAAGCGATACCTAGTACCTCTAGTGCATTGGCACCTGTTACATTGCAACAACTAGCGACAGTCATGGATAATTCCCTTGCGGCCTTTCTATCCAAACTGCCAGTTTTCCCTAAAAAGCGCGATAGCTCTGTTTTAAGAACAGATGAAGAGCAGTTGGAAGCTTTGGGAGGTTTATCTGATGTACCCTCACAACACTCTGAAGTAGGGCCGAGGGATGTGATGTCTGAGGGAGAAATTTCTGATTCAGGAAAGGTTTCTCAGCGGGCAGAATCAGATTCACTAGCGTTTAAATTGGAACACCTCCGCGTATTGCTTAGGGAGGTTTTATCAACTCTGGATGACTGTGACCCTATGGTGGTCCCCTAGATATTTGTCCATTTTACACAATTTCTATAAGTCCCTGTATACACTGATGCGTTTCCGATCCCTAAGAGGGTGGCGGACACGTGGCAGACGGTCCCTAAGGTAGTGGGGGCAGTTTCGACACTAGCCAAGCGCACAACCATCCCAATTGAAGACAGTTGTGCTTTTAAAGATCCTATGGATAAAAAGTTAGAAGGTTTACTAAAGAAAATATTTGTTCAACAAGGTTTCCTTCTCCAACCTATTGCCTGCATTATTCCTGTAACTACTGCAGCGGCTTTTTGGTTTGAGGCACTGGAGGAGTCGCTCCAGAGAGAGACTTCATATGATGAAGTTATGGATAGAATTAATGCTCTAAAGCTGGCTAATTCTTTTATCACAGATGCCGCTTTGCAATTAGCTAAGTTCGCGACGAAAAATTCTGGTTTCGCCATTATGGCGTGCAGAGCGCTTTGGCTCAAGTCATGGTCGGCTGACGTGTTATCCAAAACAAAATTACTAAATATCCCTTTCAAAGGAAAGACCCTTTTCGGGCCCGAGTTGAAAGAGATTATTTCGGATATCACCGGGGGAAAGGGCCATGCCCTCCCGCAAGATAGGCCTTTTAAGGCTAAAAACAAGGCTAATTTTCATTCCTTTCGCAACTTCAGGAGCGGTCCTGCTTCAACCTCTGCAACCGCAAAGCAAGAGGGTAACGCTTCACAGCCCAAGGCAACCTGGAAGCCTTTGCAGGGCTTGAACAAGGGTAAACAGGCCAAGAAGCCTGCAGCTGCTACTAAGACATCATGAAGGGGTAGCCCCCGATCCGGGACCGGATCTGGTAGGGGGCAGACTCTTTCTTTGCTCAGGCTTGGGCAAGAGATGTTCCTGATCCCTGGGCATTAGAGATCGTTACTCAGGGATATCTTCTAGAATTCAAGGACTCCCCTTCAAGGGGAAGGTTCCACATTTCTCGTCTGTCTACAGACCCGACAAAGAAAGAGGCGTTCTTACGCTGTGTAGAAGATCTACTCACGATGGGAGTGATATATCCAGTTCCAATTACAGAACAAGGACTGGGTTTTTACTCAAACCTGTTTGTGGTTCCCAAAAAGGAAGGAACTTTCAGGCCAATTCTGGATCTAAAAATTCTAAACAAATTCCTCAGAGTTCCATCATTCAAGATGGAGACCATCCGGACAATCTTACCTATGATCCAGGAAGGTCAATATATGACTACCGTGGATCTAAAGGATGCGTACCTACATATTCCTATCCACAAAGATCATCATCAGTTCCTAAGGTTCGCCTTTCTGGACAAGCATTACCAGTTCGTGGCCCTTCCCTTCGGGTTGGCCACCGCTCCCAGAATTTTCACAAAAGTGCTAGGGTCCCTTCTGGCGGTATTAAGACCGCGGGGCATTGCAGTAGCACCTTATTTGGACGACATCTTAATACAGGCGTCGTCTTTTCCCAGAGCCAAGGCTCAAACGGACATTGTTCTGGCCTTTCTAAGGTCTCACGGGTGGAAGGTGAACATCGAAAAAAGTTCTCTGTCCCCGCTCACAAGGGTTCCCTTCCTGGGAACATTAATAGACTCGGTAGAAATGAAAATATTTCTGACGGAGGTCAGAAAGTTAAAGCTTTTAACCACTTGCCGAGTTCTTCATTCCATTCCTCGGCCATCTGTATCTCAGTGCATGGAGGTAATCGGATTAATGGTAGCGGCAATGGACGTAGTCCCTTTTGCTCGAATACATCTCAGACCACTGCAACTGTGCATGCTCAAACAGTGGAATGGAGGTTATGATTTGTCTCCTCAGATACAACTGGACCAGAAAACCAGAGATTCTCTTCTCTGGTGGTTGTCTCAGGATCACCTGTCTCAGGGAATGTGCTTCCGCAGACCGGAGTGGATCATTGTAACGACCGACGCCAGTCTGTTAGGCTGGGGCGCGGTCTGGGACTCCCTGAAAGCTCAGGGCCTATGGTCTCGGGAAGAGTCTCTTCTCCCGATAAACATTTTGGAACTGAGAGCGATATTCAACACGTTTCAGGCATGGCCTCAACTAGCGGCGGCCAAATTCATCAGATTTCAGTCGGACAACATCACGACTGTAGCGTACATCAATCATCAGGGAGGAACAAAGAGTTCCCTAGTGATGAAGGAAGTAACCAAAATAATCAGGTGGGCAGAGGATCACTCCTGCCATCTATCTGCAATTCACATCCCAGGTGTAGACAACTGGGAGGCGGATTTTCTGAGTCGTCAGACTTTTCACCCGGGGGAGTGGGAACTCCATCCGGAGGTTTTTGCTCAGCTGACCCAGCTATGGGGCATTCCAGAATTGGATATGATGGTGTCCCATCAGAACTCCAAACTTCCTCTCTACGGATCCAGGTCCAGGGACCCCAAGGCGGCATTGATAGATGCTCTAGTAGCGCCTTGGTCCTTCAATCTGGCTTATGTCTTTCCACCGTTTCCCCTTCTCCCTCGTCTGGTAGCCAGAATCAAACAGGAGAAGGCTTCGGTAATTCTGATAGCGCCTGCGTGGCCACGCAGGACTTGGTATGCAGACCTAGTGGACATGTCATCTGTCCCACCTTGGACACTGCCAACGAGTCAGGATCTTCTAATACAGGGTCCATTCAAGCATCCAAATCTAGTTTCTCTGCAGCTGACTGCTTGGAGATTGAACGCTTAATTCTATCTAATCGTGGTTTCTCTGAATCAGTTATAAATACTCTGATCCAGGCTAGAAAGCCTGTCACCAGGAAAATTTACCATAAGATATGGCGGAAATATCTTTGTTGGTGTGAATCCAAGGGTTACTCGTGGAGTAAGATTAGGATTCCAAGGATATTGTCTTTTCTCCAAGAAGGATTGGAGAAAGGCTTGTCAGCTAGTTCCTTAAAGGGACAGATATCTGCTCTGTCTATCCTTTTACACAAGCGTCTGGCAGAGGTACCAGACGTTCAAGCGTTTGCTCAGGCTTCAGTCAGAATCAAGCCTGTCTATAAACCTGTGGCTCCGCCATGGAGTCTAAATTTAGTTCTTTCAGTTCTACAAGGGGTTCCATTTGAACCTTTACATTCCATAGATATTAAGTTATTATCTTGGAAAGTTTTGTTTTTGTTAGCTATATCTTCTGCTCAAAAAGTTTCAGATTTGTCTGCTTTGCAGTGTAATTCACCCTATCTGGTGTTCCATGCAGATAATGTAGTTTTGCGTACCAAACCTGGTTTTCTTCCTAAAGTTGTTTCTAATAAGAATATTAACCAGGAAATCATTGTTCCTTCCCTGTGTCCTAATCCAGCTTCAAATAAGGAACGGCTATTACACAATCTTGATGTGGTTCGTGCTTTGAAATTCTATTTGCAAGCAACCAAGGATTTCAGACAAACATCATCCTTGTTTGTTGTCTATTCTGGTAAGAGGAGAGGTCAGAAAGCGACTGCTACCTCTTTCCTTCTGGCTGAAAAGCATCATCAGATTGGCTTATGAGACTGCTGGACAGAAGCCTCCTGAACGAATTACAGCTCATTCCACCAGAGCTGTGGCTTCTACATGGGCTTTCAAGAATGAGGCTTCTGTTGAACAGATTTGTAGGGCAGCGACTTGGTCTTCACTGCATACTTTTGCCAAATTTTACAAATTCGATACTTTTGCTTCTTCGGAGGCTATTTTTGGGAGAAAGGTTTTGCAAGCAGTGGTGCCTTCCGTTTAGGTTACCTGTCTTGTTCCCTCCCTTCATCCGTGTCCTAAAGCTTTGGTATTGGTATCCCACAAGTAAGGATGAATCCGTGGACTGGATACACCTTGCAAGAGAAAACCGAATTTATGCTTACCTGATAAATTACTTTCTCTTGCGGTGTATCCAGTCCACGGCCCGCCCTGGCAATTAAGTCAGGTTAATAAATTTTTTTTGTTTAAACTACAGTCACCACTGCACCCTATGGTTTCTCCTTTTCTCCTAACCTTCGGTCGAATGACTGGGGGGTGGAGCTAGGGGGGAGCTATATGGAGAGCTCTGCTGTGTGCTCTTTTTGCCACTTCCTGTAGGGAATGAGAATATCCCACAAGTAAGGATGAATCCATGGACTGGATACACCGCAAGAGAAAGTAATTTATCAGGTAAGCATAAATTCTCTTTTTGTTTGGGGCGTTTAATATAATATTTATCTTTTTTTTTTTTTTTTTTTTTTTATGAACTTGTGGAGCACAGTATGAATAAATCCTGATGGATATAGTGTCACAAGATCTGTGTTCCAGGAGTAATATGGAAACCTCCAATTTTAAAAGGGTGGGTGTTGGTGCTGCTCCTCAAGAACATTGTTCCATAGGCACTTGGTTATTCTAAAAAGTAAAAGTATAGAGAAGCTCAGAACCAAATCAAGTGTAGTATTAAGAATTAGTATTTAGCCCCAAAACACATGACCGCTACTCACAGGATAACATAAAAAAAAAAAAGTGCATCAATTAATAATAATATATTGCACCTGGCCCATAGCTCTCCGTTTTCTAGATCCTCAGTGGGTAGTAGCCCAAGTCATCAGCTATGCTGATATGCTGATCAGCAATTCAGTTCCTCAGTGAAATCCCGCTGTGGATCAGATTCGGCGGTAAGGCATTATGCAGAGTTTAAGGTGATTGTGCAAAGAACCGTAACTCGGTAAACTAGTTCCTGCATAGAACAGAAAACTTCGGAAGACTCACCTTTTTTAGGGTGATTTTTTTGCATTTTTTTATGTAAACTGCATAATTACTCATTTTCACTGTTTCCCTTATTTGCTGTAAAATTGATAGTTGTTGATTATGCATCATTGTACAGATTAGAAAAAGATGTCCTACCACTGTGTGTTTAAAATGTATTTTATATTGTTTGTACAAAAATAATGTGGGAAATTTTTTCTTCTTCTTGTGTATCTTATAAAAATTGTTAAACGCCTTTGGCCAACAGATGGTGCTCTACCACAGAGAATGCAATATTAAATGATCTTTATTTTATTGAATAAAGGGAAAGAATGTATAGCATTGAAAGGTTTTACCACATCTAGAAAATTTCTGATAGAACTTAAAATGAAAACACATGCAAGCAATTAATGCGGTATCAACAATGCATATATTTAGATGCTTACACTTAATTTCCTATGGGTCATTTTAATTTCATAGTGACATTGTTTTCCCTATATTGTTGTATGCATTCATATAAATATAAAAATCTCAACTTTATGTATCTAATATTTCTATAAAATGTTTCATTATTTTTCATAAAAATTGTACTTTATTTTCAGTCTTTTGCCTTATTTTCATTTAACTTACCTCCAGATTATATCCAGCCTCTAGCTACAGAAAATACTCTGTATTGTGTATTTATCCAAAGTATACCAAGAAGTAGAGTTGCTAATTAGATATGTGCATTCATGCACTTCGGGTACTAAGGATGTGGAAGAAGGCGACCACAGACGACTGCATTCTGCTATTTTTGGAGATGGATTTAATCCTCTGAATGTGCAGCACACTGAGATCTGTGCAAGTCCAGATTTCAGTGTGTTTCACTTTAACAAGAATAAATTGATCTTCAAAAAGAGTTGAAAGTGGCTTGTGCATTAGTTAGCACCCACAGTGCACAAATGCAGATATCTATTGCTAATGTAAGTAAATGGGAGAGTTGTGTGCAATGATATTAGGGCTGTGGGCGAAAACTAAATTGTTGTCCTAAGCTCCCAAGTGTTTTCCTCTCCATACCTGTGGACAATGGCCCTTTTTAATGAGTTTGTGCCTCTGCTCAAAGCCCAGCACATAGAGGAAATTACTTGGGCACTCAGGACCACATTAGAGCAGTGCTAGCATCAGTCCTGTCAACACAAACTCTGCTACTGGCATCTCCTACTGTGGTGGACTTGTCAGGTGGAAGGTGCAAATGCTGCTGCTGGGGCTGCTCACATTAATAAACAGGGCAGGGGATTGAAAAACACTTAATTTTTTTTCTCCTGAGCACTGATTGCAATGATGCAGTTTGTTACACTGCTTCTTCACTGCCTGCTATTTGCAGATAACATATACACTGTATAGCAAAGCCAGGGGACACGGGAGACACCTTTCAGACACTATACCAGTATAGATTTGTTTTTTTGTCTTTAATCACTATTGTTTGAGGAAAAGTGACTCTGTACACTCATTTTATCCCCTGCAACTCATTTTTGACGTTAAGAAAAATTATTTGATTTTAAGTGTATACACATTTAAGAGACCGGCAAAGCTCTTAGTTCAGTCAGCATTTACTGCTGGATGTTTCTCTTTGTTCTATGCAAGAATCTTTGCAGTTATGGAGGCTAACATTTCTGTCCCCTTTTACTATGTTGGAGTCATTAGATAGATCTTCTGATCCTATCACTATCAATTTTATGTGTGTACTTTGCAAAACTGTGTTTGTCAAGTTAATCAGTTAATAGTTGTGACTCATTTCATGCATGTAAATCGGCCTGCAGCCATTGTTCCTAATAAAAAATCTCTCCTGTATGCATCAGTTAGTGTTCCCTTTTAAGGGGATTATATTGTCACATATGTAATATTTGGGGTTTCTGACTCAAACTATCTGATTCTCTGGTACATGGCTAATAATGAAGACTGCTATTATGTACACTCTGTCCTAGTAGGCTAACTCCTCTACCCCCTTGCATACTTTCCCTGTGTACAGCACCCTACCCTTACGATTACTGCGTTACAGAATAATATTTCATCTATAGGGTCATCATTCAGTAGTGCCATTCTCCTCTTTTTTTTCCTTTAGGTATTTTGCTTAGACCTGCAGTCTCATCTGTGTAGCTGCAGCAGGAACACTATCGTGTTCCTAGCCAAAATGGTGTCTGACAACTCTACAGAGGACTTGCAAAATTGCATTAAGGCCCTTAAAATGGCTCAAACAATTGTTATGCTTTTGTGGACATTATCAAGATCAATGTCCAAAAATGGTCTATGGCAGTGTTCCAAGTCGGCCTGGAAGCCTGGTTCTTCATGGACAAAAAGCAAGCAGTCCAACACCACCACTAAATCAGCACAAAGTTGTGGCCCCTTAACAAGATTCTGGTAGGGAGCAGACTTTTTCAGAAGTCCTGGTTCAAGTCAATCCAGGACACCTGGGCTCAAAATGATAATTTCACAAGGTTACAGGATAGGCTTTCGGTCCAGACCTACTTGAGGATGATTCCTTCTGTCTCATGTTCCCAAACTTCAGTCAACGGCAGCTGCCTTTTCCATCTAAAGGGGAGAAGAGTCCACGGCTTCATTCATTACTATTGGGAATTAAGAATCTGGCCACCAGGAGGAGGCAAAGACACCCCAGCCAAAGGCTTAAATACCTCCCCACTTCCCTCATCCCCCAGTCATTCTTTGCCTTTTGTCACAGGAGGATGGCAGAGAAGTGCCAGAGTTTTGGAGTAGTCTCTTATGGAGGGTAGTACTCTTCGCAGTGGGACTTGGTTTTAAGTAGTCCTCTCAGTGAGGGCCTGGGTGAAAGTTAGAGTCCGGAGATGCAGGGAGAGTCTCTGCGAAACATCCCGACTCATATTAACAGCTCCACAAGCAATTGGCATTGACGAGTTTCGCTGCCAGCTTTCTACACTCAAGTCCATGTCAGAAGCAAGGCTACTAACCTGTCATACTTGAAGGGCCGCGTTCCTGTTCCAAGGCGTAGGTAGGTTATGGTAAGATTGTTTCATTTTTTTCATACGATAACATAGAAGACACGGTCACAGTGTGTGGTGCCCTTTTATCTTTACAGAATCAAGGGTTAATATTCCTGGAAAGGGGATTATTGAACGGGGGGGGGGGGGTGTTATACATGATATTATTTATTGTGTCATTGCTGCGTTATGTGCGAGATGAGGCTCTGGCAATGTGTGGAACTTATTTTCTCCAACATTGGTGTGTCCGGTCCACGGCGTCATCCTTGTGGGAATATCTCTTCCCCAACAGGAAATGGCAAAGAATCCCAGCAAAGCTGGCCATATAGTCCCTCCTAGGCTCCGCCCACCCCAGTCATTTTCTTTGCCGTTGCACAAGCAACATCTCCACGGAGATGGTTAAGAGTATGTGGTGTTTAAATGTAGTTTTTTTTTATTCTACTATGAAGAGTTTGTTATTTTAAAATAGTGCTGGTATGTACTATTTACTCTGAAACAGAAAAGGATAAAGATTTCTGTTTGTGAGAGGAAGATGATTTTAGCAGACAGTAACTAAAATCGATCGCTGTTTCCACGTAGGACTGTTGAGATGAAGTAACTTCAGTTGGGGGAAACAGTTAGCAGACTTTTCTGCTTAAGGTATGACTAGCCATATTTCTAACAAGACTGTGTAATGCTGGAAGGCTGTCATTTCCCCTAATGGTAAGCCATTTTCTTAGTTTCAAACAGAATAAAGGGCTTAATATGGGCTATAAAACTGGTAGACACTTTTATGGGCTAAATCGATTGCTTTATTTGGACATTTTATACATGTTTATGCTGATAATTCACACTTATAAACTTGGGGAACGTTTTTTAACGTCAGGCACTATGTTAGACACCTTTTCCAGTCAGGGAGGGCCTTCCCAGTTGTAGGCTGAGCCTCATTTTCGCGCCATTACTGCGCAGTTGTTTTTGAGAGCAAGACATGCAGATGCATGTGTGAGGACCCCGAAAGTAGTTGGAAAAGTTTCTAGAAGGCGTCATTTGGTATCGTATTCCCCTCTGGACTTGGTTAGGTCACAGCAAAGGCTGTAGCTGGCACTGTATAGGGGTTAAATTTGTAAACGGCTCCGGTTCCGTTATTTTAAGGGTTAAAGCTCTGAAAATTGGTATGCAATACTTTTAATGCTTTAAGACACTGTGGTGAAATTTTGGTAAAATTTGAACAATTCCTTCATACTTTTACACATATTCAGTAATAAAGTGTGCTCTGTTTAAAATTTAAAGAGACAGTAACGGTTTTGTTTTAAAACGGTTTTTGTGCTTTATTGACAAGTTTAAGCCTGTTTAACATGTCTGTGCCTTCGGATAAGCTATGTTCTATATGTATGAAAGCCAATGTGTCTCCCCATTCAAAATTGTGTGATAATTGTGCCATAGCGTCCAAACAAAGTAAGGACAGTACTGCCACAGATAATGAAATTGCCCAAGATGATTCCTCAGATGAGGGGAGTAGACATGATACTACATCATCTCCTACTGTGTCTACACCAGTTTTGCCCACGCAGGAGGCCCCTAGTACATCTAGCGCGCCAATGCTTATTACCATGCAACAATTGACGGCTGTAATGGATAACTCCATAGCAAATATTTTATCCAAAATGCCTGCATATCAGAGCGCGCGATTGCTCTGTTTTAAACACTGAAGAGCAGGAGGGCGCTGATGATAATTGTTCTGTCATACCCTCACACCAATCTGAAGTGGCCATGAGGGAGGTTTTGTCAGATGGGGAAATTTCAGATTCAGGAAAAATTTCTCAACAAGCTGAACCTGATGTTGTGACATTTAAATTTAAATTAGAACATCTCCGCGCACTGCTTAAGGAGGTGTTGTCTACTCTGGATGATTGTGACAACTTGGTTATTCCAGAGAAATTATGCAAGATGGACAAGTTTCTAGAGGTTCCAGTGCACCCCGACGCTTTTCCTATACCCAAGCGGGTGGCGGACATAGTGAATAAGGAGTGGGAGAAGCCCGGCATACCTTTTGTCCCCCCCCCCTATATTTAAGAAATTATTTCCTATGGTCGACCCCAGAAAGGACTTATGGCAGACAGTCCCTAAGGTCGAGGGGGCAGTTTCTACTCTAAACAAGCACACTACTATTCCTATCGAGGATAGATGTGCTTTCAAAGATCCTATGGATAAAAAATTGGAAGGTTTGCTTAAAAAGATTTTTGTACAGCAAGGTTATCTTCTACAACCCATTTCGTGCATTGTTCCTGTCACTACAGCAGCGTGGTTCTGGTTCGAGGAACTAGAAAAGTCGCTCAGTAGAGAGACTCCATATGAGGAGGTTATGGACAGAGTTCACGCACTTAAGTTGGCTAACTCTTTTATTTTAGATGCCGCTTTGCAATTAGCTAGATTAGCGGCGAAAAATTCAGGGTTTGCAATTGTGGCGTGCAGAACGCTTTGGCTAAAGTCTTGGTCAGCGGATGTATCATCCAAGACAAAATTGCTTAACATCCCTTTCAAAGGTAAAACTCTCTTTGGGCCAGAATTGAAAGAGATTATCTCACATCACTGGGGGAAAGGGCCACGCCCTTCCACAAGATAGGCCTTTCAAGGCCAAGAATAAGTCTAATTTTCGTTCCTTTCGCAATTTCAGGAACGGACCGTCCTCTAATTCTGCATCCTCTAAGCAAGAGGGTAATGCCTCACAGCCCAAACCAGCCTGGAAACCTATGCAAGACTGGAACAAGGGTAAGCAGGCCAAGAAGCCTGCCGCTGCTAACAAAACAGCATGAAGGAGTAGCCCCCGATCCGGGACCGGATCTAGTAGGGGGCAGACTCTCTCTCTTTGCTCAGGCTTGGGCAAGAGATGTTCAGAATCCCTGGGCACTAGAAATAGTTTCTCAGGGTTATCTTCTGGAATTCAGGGAACTACCCCCAAGGGGAAGGCTCCACATGTCTCACTTATCCTTAAACCAAATAAAGAGACAGGTGTTCTTACATTGTGTAGAAGACCTGTTAAAGATGGGAGTGATACACCCTGTTCCAATGACGGAACAAGGAATGGGATTTTACTCAAATCTGTTCGTAGTTCCCAAAAAAGAGGGAACCTTCAGACCAATTCTGGATTTAAAGATCCTAAACAAATTTCTCAGGGTACCATCGTTCAAAATGGAAACCATTCGAACGATTCTACCCACTATCCAGGAAGGTCAATTTATGACTACCGTGGATCTAAAGGATGCGTACCTACATATTCCTATCCACAAAGAACATCATCAGTTCCTAAGGTTCGCCTTTCTGGACAAACATTACCAGTTTGCGGCCCTCCCATTCGGTTTAGCCACTGCTCCAAGGATATTCACAAAGGTACTCGGGTCTCTTCTAGCGGTTCTAAGACCGAGGGGCATTGCAGTAGTACCGTACTTGGACGACATTCTAATACAAGCGTCGTCCCTTTCAAAAGCAAAGGCTCATACAGACATCGTTCTGGCCTTTCTCAGATCTCACGGATGGAAGGTGAACATAGAAAAAAGTTCTCTGTCTCCGTCATCAAGAGTTCCCTTCTTGGGAACAATAATAGATTCCTTAGAAATGAGGATTTTTCTGACAGACGTCAGGAAGTCAAAACTTCTAAGCACTTGTCAAGTTCTTCACTCTGTTCCACGTCCTTCCATAGCTCAGTGCATGGAAGTAGTAGGGTTGATGGTTGCAGCAATGGACATAGTTCCTTTTGCACGAATTCATCTAAGACCATTACAACTGTGCATGCTCAAACAGTGGAATGGGGACTATACAGACTTGTCTCCAGTGATTCAAGTAGATCAGAAGACCAGAGATTCACTCCGTTGGTGGCTGACCCTGGACCATCTATCCCAGGGAATGAGCTTCCGCAGACCAGAGTGGGTCATTGTCACGACCGACGCCAGTCTAGTGGGCTGGGGCGCGGTCTGGAAATCCCTGAAAGCTCAGGGACTATGGTCTCGGGAAGAGTCTCTTCTCCCGATAAACATTCTGGAACTAAGAGCGATATTCAATGCTCTCAGGGCTTGGCCTCAGCTTGCAAAGGCCAGATTCATAAGATTCCAATCAGACAACATGATGACTGTTGCGTATATCAATCATCAGGGGGGAACAAGGAGTTCCCTGGCGATGAAAGAAGTGACCAAAATAATACAATGGGCGGAGGATCACTCCTGCCATCTATCTGCGATCCACATCCCAGGTGTGGAAAACTGGGAAGCGGATTATCTGAGTCGTCAGACATTCCATCCGGGGGAGTGGGAACTCCACCCGGAGATCTTTGCCTAGTTGACTCAATTATGGGGCATTCCAGACATGGATCTGATGGCGTCTCGTCAGAACTTCAAGGTTCCTTGCTTCGGGTCCAGATCCAGGGATCCCAAGGCGACTCTAGTGGATGCACTAGTAGCACCTTGGACCTTCAACCTAGCTTATGTGTTTCCACCATTTCCTCTCATTCCCAGGCTGGTAGCCAGGATCAAACAGGAGAGGGCCTCGGTGATCTTGATAGCTCCTGCGTGGCCACGCAGGACTTGGTATGCAGACCTGGTGAATATGTCATCGGTTCCACCATGGAAGCTACCTTTGAGACAGGACCTTCTTGTTCAGGGTCCATTCGAACATCCAAATCTGGTCTCCCTCCAGCTGACGGCTTGGAGATTGAACGCTTGATTCTATCGAAGCGTGGGTTTTCAGATTCTGTGATAGATACTCTGGTTCAGGCCAGAAAACCGGTAACTAGAAAGATTTACCATAAAATATGGAAAAGATATATCTGTTGGTGTGAATCAAAGGGATTCCCATGGAATAAGATAAAAATTCCTAAGATTCTTTCCTTTCTGCAAGAAGGTTTGGATAAAGGATTATCTGCGAGTTCTCTAAAGGGACAGATTTCTGCTTTATCTGTCTTACTACACAAACGACTGGCAGCTGTGCCAGATGTTCAAGCATTTGTTCAGGCTCTGGTTAGGATCAAGCCTGTTTACAGACCTTTGACTCCTCCCTGGAGTTTAAATCTAGTTCTTTCAGTTCTCCAAGGGGTTCCGTTTGAACCTCTACATTCCATAGATATTAAAGGGACACTCAATCAAAATTAAACTTTCATTATTCAGATAGAGCATGCAATTTTTAACAACTTTCCAATTTACTTCCATTAACAAAATGTGCACAGTCTTTTTATATTTAAACTTTTTGAGTCATTAGCTCCTACTGAGCATGTGCAAGAATAAGTGTGTATGCATTTGTGAATGGCTGACTGCTGTCACATGGTACGTGTATGCATTTGTGATTGGCTGATGGCTGTCACATGGTACAGGGGGAGTGGAAAAAGACATAACTGTTAAAATTGTCAGAAAAAAAATCTACTACTAATTTGAAGTTCAGACTAAGTGCTATTGCATTTTCTTGTTATCTTGCATTTGTTGATTATGCAAATCTACAGTGTTGACTGGTCCTTTAAGTTATTATCTTGGAAAGTTTTTTTTGGTTGCTATTTCTTCTGCTAGAAGAGTTTCAGAGTTATCTGCTCTGCAGTGTACTCCGCCTTATCTGGTGTTCCATTCAAATAAGGTTGTTTTGCGTACTAAGCCGGGTTTTCTTCCAAAGGTTGTTTCCAACAAGAATATTAACCAGGAGATAGTTGTACCTTCTTTGTGTCCGAAACCAGTTTCAAAGAAGGAACGTTTGTTACACAATTTAGATGTAGTCCGTGCTCTAAAATTCTACTTAGAAGCTACAAAAGAGTTCAGACAAACATCTTCTCTGTTTGTCGTCTATTCTGGTAAGAGGAGAGGTCAAAAAGCAACTTCTACCTCTTTCCTTTTGACTTAAAAGCATCATCCGATTAGCTTATGAGACTGCCGGACGGCAGCCTCCTGAAAGAATCACAGCTCACTCCACTAGGGCTGTGGCTTCCAAATGGGCCTTCAAGGACGAGGCTTCTGTTGATCAGATATGTAAGGCAGCGACTTGGTCTTCACTGCACACTTTTGCCAAATTTTACAAATTTGATACTTTTGCTTCTTCTGAGGCTATTTTTGGGAGAAAGGTTTTGCAAGCCGTGGTGCCTTCCGTTTAGGTAACCTGATTTGCTCCCTCCCTTCATCCGTGTCCTAAAGCTTTGGTATTGGTTCCCACAAGTAAGGATGACGCCGTGGACCGGACACACCGTTGGAGAAAGTAATTTATCAGGTAAGCATAAATTCTGTTACTTGCGGGAATTTTCCGCTGCCATTTTTTGGTGCACTTTCCCTAGTGCAGGGGCGGTCCTGCAGGGCACGCCATGTGACCTGGCTGCGGCTATCTCTCCTCCTCTGTTGATCTGTGGCACAGGACACTCAACGGTTTCTGGAGTCCGGGTCCTAGGAGGTGGTGAGTGCCCCAGCCATTGGTGGTATAAAGGTGCCCTTGTTGTAAATTAAGTTAGTCTATCAATATCGAGAGCTATGGAGGACTCTGACGCATTAGAGGGCTCTCCCTCTTTAAGTCTCTTTCCTGTGTTTATTGTGAGGAGGTTCTGGTAGATCAGCCTGCTCAACTTTGTTCCACATGCCTTGATAAAGTCACAACATCTAAATGTAAACGGATGTCTAGTACTACTAAGCCGTCCACCTCTTAAGGGTTCTTTGTCCCGTGAGGTGCGTTAACTGCATTAATCTCCGATTGCACATGCAGCGCCCCGGGGTCCAACCGTTACTCCTTCGGGAGAGATTCATTGGTCGTTAGACTTTGCGGACCAACTGGAATCGGGGGTTTCTAAGGTGATCCATGCATTACCACGTTCTGCTAAGCCCAAGCGTAGGGTGTATCATGGTGGCAGATCCAGAGGCTCTATATGAGGACAAGGCCCACTCCGACTCTTCGGAGGAGGCCTCTTCTGGGTCGGAGTTCGTGTCATCTAAGCCTTCTGCAGCAGAGGAGCCTGGTTATAGGTTTAGGATGGAAAATTTGCGTTTTCTGCTGCGGCAGGTGCTTGCTACTCTGGAGGTTCCGGAACCTAAGATCCCGGAGGAACCTGCGATTCCTAAACTTGACAAGGTGTACGAGGACAGGGCGGGCCCCAAGACTTTCCCGGTTCCCGTTAAGATGGCGGATATTAAAAATGAATTGGAGCGATTAGGGTCGTCCTTTTCCCCTTCCTCCTTTTAAAAAAAATGTTTCCTTTTCCAGACTCTCAGCTCGAGCTGTGGTGGACCATTCCCAAGGTGGATGGGGCTATCTCTACGCTCGCGAAACGGACAACTATTCCCCTCAAGGATAGTTCGTCCAAGGATCCCATGGATAAAAAGCTGGAAAACATGTTGAGAAAGATTTCTCAGCACACAGGGTTTGTTTTTCAGCCAGCAGCGGCCGTTGCGGCGACATATTGGTGTGGATCCCTGTGACATGGTCGGGGGGGAGACATCCATCGACGAGGTACAGGATAAGATTAAGGTGCTGAAGGTCGCCAATTCTTTCATCTGTGATGCCAATATGCTAATTATTCGCCTGAATGCTAAGGTGTCAGGTTTTTCTGTTTCTTCTGTTAAGTGTGATCAGTCCACGGGTCATCATTACTTCTGGGATATTACTCCTCCCCAACAGGAAGTGCAAGAGGATTCACCCAGCAGAGCTGCATATAGCTCCTCCCCTCTACGTCACTCCCAGTCATTCTCTTGCACCCAACGACTAGATAGGATGTGTGAGAGGACTATGGTGATTATACTTAGTTTTATATCTTCAATCAAAAGTTTGTTATTTTAAAATAGCACCGGAGTGTGTTATTACCTCTCTGGCAGAGTTTGAAGAAGAATCTACCAGAGTTTTGCTATGATTTTAGCCGGAGTAGTTAAGATCATATTGCTGTTCTCGGCCATCTGAGGAGTGAGGTAAACTTCAGATCAGGGGACAGCGGGCAGATGAATCTGCATAGAGGTATGTAGCAGTTTTTATTTTCTGACAATGGAATTGATGAGAAAATCCTGCCATACCGATATGTCATGTATGTATACTTTACACTTCAGTATTCTGGGGAATGGTACTTCACTAGAATTACACTGTAAGAAATACATAAAGCTGTTTAATAACTAGAGATTATGTTTAACGTTTTTGCTGGAATGTAAAATCGTTTTCATTTGCTGAGGTACTGTGTGAATAAATGTTTGGGCACTATTTTTCCACTTGGCAGTTGCTTAATCTGTTTTTCTGACAGTTTCTGTTCTCCCTCACTGCTGTGTGTGAGGGGGAGGGGCCGTTTTTTGGCGCTTTTACTATGCATCAAATATTTCAGTCAGCAACTCATTGTATTCCCTGCATGATCCGGTTCATCTCTACAGAGCTCAGGGGTCTTCAAAACTTATTTTGAGGGAGGTAATTTCTCTCAGCAGAGCTGTGAGAATTATAGTTTGACTGAGATAAAAAACGTTTTTTCTGTAATTTGTTTCCTGCTTTCAGAATTTGTTATCTTTGCTAATGGGATTAAACCTTTGCTAAAGTTGTGTTGTTTACAAGGATTGAGGCTATAACTGTTTCAATTTATTAATTTTCAACTGTCATAGATCTTCTGTGCTTCTTAAAGGCACAGTACGTTTTAATATTATTCTATTTGAATTGTATTTCCAAGTTGCAAGTTTATTTGCTAGTGTGTTAAACATGTCTGATTCAGAGGATGATACCTGTGTCATTTGTTGCAATGCCAAAGTGGAGCCCAATAGAAATTTATGTACTAACTGTATTGATGCTACTTTAAATAAAAGTCAATCTGTACAAATTGAACAAATTTCACCAAACAACGAGGGGAGAGTTATGCCGACTAACTCGCCTCACGTGTCAGTACCTACATCTCCCGCTCAGAGGGAGGTGCGTGATATTGTAGCGCCGAGTACATCTGGGCGGCCATTACAAATCACATTACAGGATATGGCTACTGTTATGACTGAGGTTTTGGCTAAATTACCAGAACTAAGAGGTAAGCGTGATCACTCTGGGGTGAGAACAGAGTGCGCTGATAATATTAGGGCCATGTCAGACACTGCGTCACAGGTGGCAGAACATGAGGACGGAGAACTTCATTCTGTGGGTGACGGTTCTGATCCAAACAGACTGGATTCAGATATTTCAAATTTTAAATTTAAACTGGAAAACCTCCGTGTATTACTAGGGGAGGTGTTAGCGGCTCTGAATGATTGTAACACAGTTGCAATACCAGAGAAAATGTGTAGGTTGGATAAATATTTTGCGGTACCGACGAGTACTGAGATTTTTCCTATACCTAAGAGACTTACTGAAATTGTTACTAAGGAGTGGGATAGACCCGGTGTGCCGTTCTCACCCCCTCCGATATTTAGAAAAATGTTTCCAATAGACGCCACCACAAGGGACTTATGGCAAACGGTCCCTAAGGTGGAGGGAGCAGTTTCTACCTTAGCTAAGCGTACCACTATCCCGGTGGAGGATAGCTGTGCTTTTTCAGATCCAATGGATAAAAAATTAGAGGGTTACCTTAAGAAAATGTTTGTTCAACAAGGTTTTATATTGCAACCCCTTGCATGCATTGCGCCGATCACGGCTGCAGCGGCATTCTGGATTGAGTCTCTGGAAGAGAACATTGGTTCAGCTACTCTGGACGACATTACGGACAGGCTTAGAGTCCTTAAACTAGCTAATTCATTCATTTCGGAGGCCGTAGTAAATCTTACTAAACTTACGGCGAAGAATTCAGGATTCGCCATTCAGGCACGCAGGGCGCTGTGGCTAAAATCCTGGTCAGCTGATGTTACTTCTAAGTCTAAATTGCTTAATATACCTTTCAAAGGGCAGACCTTATTCGGGCCCGGGTTGAAAGAGATTATCGCTGACATTACAGGAGGTAAAGGCCATGCCCTGCCTCAGGACAAAGCCAAGACTAGACAGTCTAATTTTTGTTCCTTTCGAAATTTCAAAGCAGGAGCAGCATCAACTTCCTCTGCACCAAAACAGGAAGGAGCTGTTGCTCGCTACAGACAAGGCTGGAAACCTAACCAGTCCTGGAACAAGGGCAAGCAGACTAGGAAACCTGCTGCTGCCCCTAAAACAGCATGAATTGAGGGCCCCCGATCCGGGATCGGATCTAGTGGGGGGCAGACTTTCTCTCTTCGCCCAGGCTTGGGAAAGAGATGTTCAGGATCCCTGGGCGCTAGAGATAATATCTCAGGGATACCTTCTGGACTTCAAATACTCTCCTCCAAGAGAGAGATTTCATCTGTCAAGATTGTCAACAATCCAGACAAAGAAAGAGGCGTTTCTACGCTGCGTACAAGAGCTCTTGTTAATGGGAGTAATCCATCCAGTTCCACGATCGGAACAGGGACAGGGGTTTTACTCAAATCTGTTTGTGGTTCCCAAAAAAGAGGGAACTTTCAGACCAATCCTGGACTTAAAGATCCTAAACAAATTCCTAAGAGTTCCATCGTTCAAGATGGAGACTATTCGGACAATTTTACCTATGATCCAAGAGGGTCAGTACATGACCACTGTAGATTTAAAAGATGCTTACCTTCACATACCGATTCACAAAGATCATTATCGGTACCTAAGGTTTGCCTTCCTAGACAGGCATTACCAGTTTGTGGCTCTTCCATTCGGATTGGCTACAGCTCCAAGAATCTTCACAAAGGTTCTGGGTGCTCTTCTGGCGGTACTAAGACCGCGGGGAATCTCGGTAGCTCCATACCTAGACGACATTCTGATACAAGCTTCAAGCTTTCAAACTGCCAAGTCTCATACAGAGTTAGTGCTGGCATTTCTAAGGTCACATGGATGGAAGGTGAACGAAAAGAAAAGTTCACTCGTTCCACTCACAAGAGTTCCCTTCCTGGGGACTCTTATAGATTCTGTAGAAATGAAGATTTACCTGACAGAGGACAGGCTAACAAGACTTCAAAGTGCTTGCCGCACCCTTCATTCCATTCAACACCCGTCAGTGGCTCAATGCATGGAGGTAATCGGCTTAATGGTAGCGGCAATGGACATAGTACCCTTTGCACGCTTACACCTCAGACCACTGCAACTGTGCATGCTAAGTCAGTGGAATGGGGATTACTCAGACTTATCCCCTTCTCTGAATCTGGATCAAGAGACCAGAAATTCTCTTCTATGGTGGCTTTCTCGGCCACATCTGTCCAGGGGGATGCCATTCAGCAGACCAGACTGGACAATTGTAACAACAGACGCCAGCCTTCTAGGTTGGGGTGCCGTCTGGAATTCTCTGAAGGCTCAGGGACAATGGAGTCAGGAGGAGAGTCTCCTGCCAATAAACATTCTGGAATTGAGAGCAGTTCTCAATGCCCTCCTGGCTTGGCCCCAGTTGACAACTCGGGGGTTCATCAGGTTTCAGTCGGACAACATCACGACTGTAGCTTACATCAACCATCAGGGAGGGACAAGAAGCTCCCTAGCTATGATGGAAGTATCAAAGATAATTCGCTGGGCAGAGTCTCACTCTTGCCATCTGTCAGCAATCCACATCCCGGGAGTGGAGAACTGGGAGGCGGATTTCTTAAGTCGTCAGACTTTTCATCCGGGGGAGTGGGAACTTCATCCGGAGGTCTTTGCCCAAATACTTCGACGTTGGGGCAAACCAGAGATAGATCTCATGGCGTCTCGACAGAACGCCAAGCTTCCTCGTTACGGGTCCAGATCCAGGGATCCAGGAGCAGTCCTGATAGATGCTCTGACAGCACCTTGGGACTTCAGGATGGCTTACGTGTTTCCACCCTTCCCGTTGCTTCCTCGATTGATTGCCAGAATCAAACAAGAGAGAGCATCAGTGATTCTAATAGCACCTGCGTGGCCACGCAGGACTTGGTATGCAGACCTGGTGGACATGTCATCCTGTCCACCTTGGTCTCTACCTCTGAAACAGGACCTTCTGATACAGGGTCCCTTCAAACATCAAAATCTAACTTCTCTGAAGCTGACTGCTTGGAAATTGAACGCTTGATTTTATCAAGACGTGGGTTTTCTGAGTCAGTTATTGATACCTTAATACAGGCTAGGAAACCTGTTACCAGAAAGATTTACCATAAGATATGGCGTAAATACCTATATTGGTGTGAATCCAAAGGTTACTCTTGGAGTAAGGTTAGGATTCCTAGGATATTGTCTTTTCTACAAGAAGGTTTAGAAAAGGGTTTATCTGCTAGTTCATTAAAGGGACAGATCTCAGCTCTGTCCATTCTGTTACACAAACGTCTGTCAGAAGTTCCTGACGTCCAGGCTTTTTGTCAGGCTTTGGCCAGGATTAAGCCTGTGTTTAAAACTGTTGCTCCACCATGGAGTTTAAACCTTGTTCTTAATGTTTTACAGGGCGTTCTGTTTGAACCCCTTCATTCCATTGATATAAAGTTGTTATCTTGGAAAGTTCTATTTTTAATGGCTATTTCCTCGGCTCGAAGAGTCTCTGAATTATCAGCCTTACATTGTGATTCTCCTTATTTGATTTTTCATTCGGATAAGGTAGTCCTGCGTACTAAACCTGGGTTCTTACCTAAGGTAGTTACTAACAGGAATATCAATCAAGAGATTGTTGTTCCTTCTTTATGCCCAAATCCTTCTTCAAAGAAGGAACGTCTACTGCACAACCTGGATGTAGTCCGTGCTCTAAAATTTTACTTACAGGCAACTAAGGAATTTCGACAAACGTCTTCTCTGTTTGTCATTTACTCTGGGCAGAGGAGAGGTCAAAAAGCTTCCGCTACCTCTCTTTTTGGCTTCGTAGCATAATTCGTTTAGCTTATGAGACTGCTGGACAGCAGCCTCCTGAAAGAATTACAGCTCATTCTACTAGAGCTGTGGCTTCCACTTGGGCCTTCAAGAATGAGGCCTCTGTTGAACAGATTTGCAAGGCTGCAACTTGGTCTTCGCTTCATACTTTTTCCAAATTTTACAAATTTGACACTTTTGCTTCATCGGAGGCTATTTTTGGGAGAAAGGTTCTTCAGGCAGTGGTTCCTTCTGTATAAAGAGCCTGCCTATCCCTCCCGTCATCCGTGTACTTTTGCTTTGGTATTGGTATCCCAGAAGTAATGATGACCCGTGGACTGATCACACTTAACAGAAGAAAACATAATTTATGCTTACCTGATAAATTCCTTTCTTCTGTAGTGTGATCAGTCCACGGCCCGCCCTGTTTTTAAGGCAGGTAAATATTTTTTAATTTATACTCAAGTCACCACTTCACCCTTGGCTTTTCCTTTCTCGTTGGTCCTTGGTCGAATGACTGGGAGTGACGTAGAGGGGAGGAGCTATATGCAGCTCTGCTGGGTGAATCCTCTTGCACTTCCTGTTGGGGAGGAGTAATATCCCAGAAGTAATGATGACCCGTGGACTGATCACACTACAGAAGAAAGGAATTTATCAGGTAAGCATAAATTATGTTTTTAGCGTACAGGGCTCTGTGGCTAAAATCTTGGTCTGCGAACATGACCTCCAAGTCGAAGTTGTTGTCCCTGTCCTTTCAAGGAAAGATCCTGTTCGGTCCAGGTTTGGATTTGATCATGTCCACAGTCACGGGAGGCATGGGAGCTTTCCTACCGCAGGATAAGAAGGCTAAGCCCAAGGGAACAAGTTTAAGCAGAGCTAGAAGGCCGCCGAGACTAAATCGGCATGAAGGGGCGGCACCCTACCGGTCTCCGGATCACATAGGGGCAGATTATCTCAATTCTCAGACGCATGGTTACAGGACGTTCAGGACCCCTGGGTTCTAGAAGTTGTCTCTCGGGGTTACAGGATAGGGTTCAGATCCCATCTGCCCAAGGGCAGATTCCTCCTGTCAAATGTGTCTTCAAGACCAGAGAAGAGAGAGGCATTTCAAGTGTGTGAGAGAGATCTCTCCTCTCTTGGGATTATTGTACCAGTACCAGAAAGGGGTCTAGTATACTATTCCAACCTTTTTGTGGTCCCAAAGGAGGATGGCATGTTCTGCCAGATTCTGGACCTAAAGTGTTTAAACAAGTTTCTGAGTGTTCCATCGTTCAAAATGGAAACAATCAGAGCTATTCTGCCCCTAGTTTACGAGGGACAGTTTATGACAACTGTAGATTTGAAGGGCGCTTACCTTCCTGTACCAATTCACAGGGACTATTTCAGGTTCCTAAGATTTGCGTTTCTGGACCAACATTTCCAGTTTGTGGCCCTTCCTTTTGGTCTGGCGACAGCCCAGAGAGTCTTCACGAAGGTTCTGGGGGTGCTGCTTGCAGTGGCCAGAGCCAGGGGCATTGTGGTGGCGCCTTATCTGGACGACATCCTAGTTCAGGCGCAGTCGTTAAGCCTTGCAGAGGATCATTCGAGGGCTCTTCTCCTTCTGCTCCAATCTTACGGTTGGAAGATCAACTCGGGAAAGCGTTCCCTGGTTCCCAGCAACAGGGTAGAGTTTCTGGGCACGATAATAGACCCCTTGTCCATGAAGATATTTCTCACAGATCAACGGCACAGGAAGCTTGCATCCACCTGTCTTGTCCTTCAGTCCTCCACAAGCCCGTCGGTGGCTCAATGTTTGGAGTTGATCGGTCTCATGGTGTCGAGCATAGATGGCATCCCATTTGCTAGGTTCCATCTCAGACCTCTTCAATTGTGCATTTTGAGACAGTGAAACGGCGATCATTTAGATCTATCACAGCTGATATCAATGGATGCTCGGACTCGGAACTCCCTCTCTTTGTGGACCCGTCCGGAGCAGCTGTCCATGGGGACATCCTTCTTGAGACCGTCCTGGGAGATTGTGACCACGGACGCCAGTCTGACAGGATGGGGAGCTGTTTGGGGTGCCAAAATGGCAAAAGGAAAGTGGTCCAGGGAGGAGTCTGTCCTTCCGATCAACATCCTAGAACTTCAAGCAATTTACAATGCTCTGAAGGCATGGCCTTCTCTGGTGTCAGTTTCATCAGAATCCAGAACGACAACATTACCTTGGTGGCTTACATCAACCATCAGGGGGGTACAAGGAGATTCCTTGTGAGGAGGGAGGTGTCTTGAATTCTGAAATGTGCTCGCTCTCAGCGATTCCCATTCCAGGTGTGGACAACTGGGAACAGTGGGAAGCAGACTTTCTCAGCAGACAATCCTTCCATCCGGGGGAATGGTCTATTCACCCTGAGGTGTTTGCAGAGATTTGTCAAAGATGGGTAACTCCGGAGATAGATCTCATGGCGTCCAGACTCAATTTCAAGCTACTTCGATACGGGTCGAGGTCCAGGGATCCCCAGGCAGAGCCGATAGATGCTTTGGGGGGATTCAGCTTAGCTTACATATTTCCACCGTTACCACTTCTACCTCGAGTAGTGGCACGCATTAAACAGGAGCGGGCCTCGGTGATTCTGCTTGCTCCTTCGTGGCCACGGAGGACGTGGTTTGCGGATCTGGTGGGGATGTCATTCTTTCCGCCGTGGAGGTTACCCTGTTGCAGGGATCTGCTGTCACAGGGCCCCTTTCAACACCAGAATCTAGATTCTCTGAAGCTGACTACGTGGATATTGAACTCCTAGTCTTAGCTAAGAGAGGCTTTTCTGAAAGTGTGATTGATACTCTCATTCAGGCAAGGAGGCCAGTCACTCGTCGCATCTACCGTAAGGTGTGGAGGACTTGTCCTGGTGTGAGAAGCAAGGATATCCTTGGCATAAGGTGAAGGTAATCCAGGATTTTGGCGAAGAGTCTTGCCCCTAGTTCCCTAAAGGGACAGATTTCGGCATTATCAGATTTGTTGCATAGGTGACTCGCTGAGCTCATTTTCAATTCAATCTTTTGTTCAGGCTCTGTCCAGAATCAGCCCTGTCTTTAGACAGCCCCGCCTTGGAGCTTAAACTTAGTCCTTAAGGTTTTGCAGAGGTTTCCGTTTGAACCTATTCATTCCATCTACATTAAGATTCTATCCTGGAAGGTTTTCTTCCTGTTGGCTATTGCATCGGCACACAGAGTATCTGAAGTAGCTGCCCTGCAATGCGACCCTCCTTATCTGGTGTTTCATGCGGTTAAGGCTGTACTTCGCACTGGTTTGGGGTTTCTCCCCAAGGTGGTGTCTGACCGTAACATCAATCAGGAAATAGTTGTGCCTTCTTTGTGTCCTAACCCTTCTTCTTCAAAGGAGAGGTTACTTCATAATCTGGATGTGGTTTGTGCCTTGAGGTTCTATCTTCAGGCTACAAAGGATTTCAGACAGTCTACATCTCTTTTTGTGGTGTATTCTGGGAAGCGCAAGGGACAGAGGGCCTCTGCTTCTTCCTTGTCTTTTTGGTTGAGAAGCTTGATTCGCTTGGCTTACAAGACAGCGGGACATAAGCCTCCTCAGAGGATCACGGCTCATTCTACTAGTGCTGTGGCTTCGTCTTGGGCCTTCAAGAATGAGGCCTCCATGGAGCAAATTTGTAAGGCGACTACCTGGTCCTCCTTACACACTTTTACAAAGTTTTACAAATTTGACGTTTTTGCTTCTGTGGAAGCTGTTTTTGAGAGAGAGGTTTTGCAGGTTGTGGTGCCCTCAGATTAGGCTCCGCCTTTTACCCTCCCGGTTTCTTTCAGTGTCCTCTAGAGCTTGGGTAGATGTTCACAATAGTAAAGAATGAAGCCGTGGACTCTCCTCCCCTTTAGATGGAGAACATAAATTATGCTTACCTAATAATTTAATTTCCATCGAGGGGAGGAGAGTCCACGGCTCCCGCCCGTATCTCTGGTGGGCGGACCTAAATTTAATCGTCTTCTGCCACCTTTTTATACCCTGATATTTCTCCTACTGTTCCTTGTTCCCTTGGCAGAATGACTGGGGGATGAGGAAAGTGGGGGAGGTATTTTAACATTTGGCTGTGGTGTCTTTGCCTCCTCCAGGTTTTTATTTCCCAATAGTAATGAATGAAGCCGTGGACTCTCCTCCCCTCGATGGAAATTAAATTTTCAGGTAAGCATAATTTGTTTTTACACTGTGTTCAGGAATTAGAGGATATGGGGGAATTATCCCAGTACCTGTATCTCAACAAGTTCAAGAGTTTTACTCCAATCTGTTCATTGTCCCTAAGAAGGAAGGGACTTACAGACCTGTCAAACCTAAAGACTTTAAATATGTTTGTCATGGGTTCCCACTTTCAAGATGGAAACCATTAGCACACTATTGCCCTTAATTTAACAGGGTACTATTAATCTCAAGGATGCATACCTGCCCATTCCACAGGGATCACTATCCGTTCTAGAGTTTTGCATACATGGAAAAACTCTACCAATTTGTTGCTCTTTCATTTGGTCTGGCTACAGGTTACAGCTCAATGCATCTTTACAGAGGTGCTGGGTGCTCTATTAGCAGTGATCAGTGCTCAGCTACACAGAAGCTTCTATTTCTTCAAGTCCACGGTTGGAAAATCAATGTTTCCAAAAGCTCATTTTATCCTGCTACAAGGGTAACAATTCTAGGAGCCATAATAGATTATTTCTCCAACATTGGTGTGTCCGGTCCACGGCGTCATCCTTACTTGTGGGATATCTCTTCCCCAACAGGAAATGGCAAAGAGTCCCAGCAAAGCTGGCCATATAGTCCCTCCTAGGCTCCGCCCACCCCAGTCATTCTCTTTGCCGTTGCACAGGCAACATCTCCACGGAGATGGTTAAGAGTTTTTTGGTGTTTAAATGTAGTTTCTTTCATGTAATTAGCAAGAGTCCATGAGCTAGTGACGTATGGGATATACATTCCTACCAGGAGGGGCAAAGTTTCCCAAACCTTAAAATGCCTATAAATACACCCCTCACCACACCCACAATTCAGTTTTACAAACTTTGCCTCCGATGGAGGTGGTGAAGTAAGTTTGTGCTAGATTCTACGTTGATATGCGCTCCGCAGCAAGTTGGAGCCCGGTTTTCCTCTCAGCGTGCAGTGAATGTCAGAGGGATGTGAGGAGAGTATTGCCTATTTGAATGCAGTGATCTCCTTCTAAGGGGTCTATTTCATAGGTTCTCTGTTATCGGTCGTAGAGATTCATCTCTTACCTCCCTTTTCAGATCGACGATATACTCTTATATATACCATTACCTCTGCTGATTCTCGTTTCAGTACTGGTTTGGCTTTCTACAAACATGTAGATGAGTGTCCTGGGGTAAGTAAATCTTATTTTCTGTGACACTCTAAGCTATGGTTGGGCACTTTGTTTATAAAGTTCTAAATATATGTATTCAAACATTTATTTGCCTTGACTCAGAATGTTCAACTTTCCTTATTTTTCAGACAGTTTCATATTTGGGATAATGCATTTGAATTAATCATTTTTTTCTTACCTTCAAAAATTTGACTTTTTTTTTTTTTTTTTTTTTCCCTGTGGGCTGTTAGGCTCGCGGGGGCTGAAAATGCTTCATTTTATTGCGTCATTCTTGGCGCGGACTTTTTTGGCGCAAAAATTCTTTTCCGTTTCCGGCGTCATACGTGTCGCCGGAAGTTGCGTCATTTTTTTGACGTTATTTTGCGCCAAAAAATGTCGGCGTTCCGGATGTGGCGTCATTTTTGACGCCAAAAGCATTTTAGGCGCCAAATAATGTGGGCGTCTGATTTGGCGCTAAAAAATATGGGCGTCGCTTTTGTCTCCACATTATTTTAGTCTCATTTTTCATTGCTTCTGGTTGCTAGAAGCTTGTTCTTTGGCATTTTTTCCCATTCCTGAAACTGTCATTTAAGGAATTTGATCAATTTTGCTTTATATGTTGTTTTTTTGTCTTACATATTGCAAGATGTCTCACGTTGCATCTGAGTCAGAAGATACTACAGGAAAATCGCTGTCTAGTGCTGGAGCTACCAAGCTAAGTGTATCTGCTATAATTTTTGGTATCTGTTTCTCCAGCTGTTGTTTGTATTGCATGTCATGACAAACTTATTAATGCAGATAAAATTTCCTTTAGTACTGTTACATTACCTGTTGCTGTTCCGTCAACATCTAATTTTCAGAGTGTTCCTGATAACATATGAGATTTTATTTTTTAAATCCATTAAGAAGGCTATGTCTGTTATTTCTCCTTCTAGTTTACATAAAAGTCTTTTAAAACTTCTCTTTTTTCAGATGAATTTTTAAATGAACATCATCATTCTGATACTGATAAATCTTTGTATTTGTTCAAGATGGAATTTTATTCGTTCTTTATTTAAAGAAGTATTAATTGCATTAGAAATAGAGGATTCTGGTCCTCTTGATACTAAATCTAAACGTTTGAATAAGGTTTTTAAATCTCCTGTAGTTATTCCAGAAGAGTTTAATCTCCCTGATGCTATTTCTGAAGTAATTTCCAGGGAATGGAATAATTTGGGTAATTCTTTTACTCCTTCTAAACGTTTAAGCAATTATATCCTGTGCCATCTGACAGATTAGAGTTTTGGGACAAAATCCCTAAGGTTATGGGGCTGTCTCTACTCCTGCTAAATGTACTACTGTTCCTACGGCAGATAGTACTTTATTTAAGGAAAATTGAATCCTTTCTAAGAAAAGCTTACTTATGTTCAGGTAATCTTCTTAGACCTGCTATATTTTTAGCGGATGTTGCTGCAGCTTCAACTTTTTGGTTAGAAGCTTTAGCACAACAAGTAACAGATCATAATTTTATAGCATTATTATTATTCTATAACATGCTAATAATTTTATTGGTGATACCATTTTTTGATATCATTAGAGTTGATGTCAGGTATATGTCTCTAGCTATTTTAGCTAGAAAAGCTTTATGGATTAAACTTGGAATGCTGATATGTCTTCTAAGTCAACTTTGCTTTCCTTTTCTTTCCAGGGTATTAAATTATTATCTCAATTGTTTCTGGAAGGAAGGGAACTTTTTTACCAAAGGATAAAAAATCTAAGGTAAATTTAGGTCTAATAGTCTTTTTCGTTCCTTTCCTCACAACAAGGAACAAAAGCCTGATCCTTCATCCTCAGGAGCGGTATCAGTTTGGAAACTATTTCCAGTTTGGAATATATCCAAGCCTTATAGAAATCTATAGCCAGCTCCTAAGTACCCATGAAGGTGCGGCCCTTATTCCAGCTCAGCTGGTATGGGGCAGATTAAGTTTTCTTCAAAGAAATTTGGATCAATTCCGTTCTCAATCTCTGGTTTCAGAACATTGTTTCAGAAAGGTACAGAATTGGCTTCAAGTTAAGGCCTCCTGCTGAGAGATTTTTCTCCTGTTAAGTGTGGTCAGTCCACGGGTCATCATTACTTCTGGGATATTATCTCCTCCCCTACAGGAAGTGCAAGAGGATTCACCCAGCAGAGCTGCTACATAGCTCCTCCCCTCTACGTCACCTCCAGTCATTCTCTTGCACCCAACGAATAGATAGGATGTGTGAGAGGACTGTGGTGATTTTAATTAGTTTATTACCTTCAATCAAAAGTTTGTTATTTTATAATAGCACCGGAGTGTGTTATTCATTCTCTGGTAGAATTTGAAGAAGAATCTACCTGAGTTTTTTCTATGATTTTAGCCGGAGTAGTTAAGATCATATTGCTGTTTCTCGGCCATCTGAGGAGAGGTAAACTTCAGATCAGGGGACAGCGGGCAGATTAATCTGCAAAGAGGTATGTAGCAGTTTATTATTTTCTGACATGGAATTGATGAGAAAATCCTGCCATACCGTTATAATGTAAACTCAGCCTTAAATGCAGTAGATGTAGCTGGTATCAGGCTGTCATGTATGTATATTTCTCCAACATAGGTGTGTCCGGTCCACGGCGTCATCCTTACTTGTGGGATATTCTCTTCCCCAACAGGAAATGGCAAAGAGCCCAGCAAAGCTGGTCACATGATCCCTCCTAGGCTCCGCCTACCCCTGTCATTCTCTTTGCCGTTGTACAGGCAACATCTCCACGGAGATGGCTTAGAGTTTTTTAGTGTTTAACTGTAGTTTTTATTATTCAATCAAGAGTTTGTTATTTTAAAATAGTGCTGGTATGTACTATTTACTCAGAAACAGAAAAGAGATGAAGATTTCTGTTTGTATGAGGAAAATGATTTTAGCACCGTAACTAAAATCCATGGCTGTTCCACACAGGACTGTTGAGAGCAATTAACTTCAGTTGGGGGAACAGTGTGCAGTCTCTTGCTGCTTGAGGTATGACACATTCTAACAAGACGATGTAATGCTGGAAGCTGTCATTTTTCCCTATGGGATCCGGTAAGCCATGTTTATTACGATGGTAAATAAGGGCTTCATAAGGGCTTATTAAGATTGTAGACTTTTCTGGGCTAAATCGATTCATTTTTAAAACATATTTAGCCTTGAGGAATCATTTTATCTGGGTATATTGATATTATAATATCGGCAGGCACTGTATTAGACACCTTATTTCTCTGGGGCTTTCCCAAAGCATAAGCAGATCCTCATTTTCGCGCCGGTGTGGCGCACTTGTTTTTGAGAGGCATGGCATGCAGTCGCATGTGAGAGGAGCTCTGATACTTAGAAAAGGCTTTCTGAAGGCGTCATTTGGTATCGTATTCCCCTTTGGGTTTGGTTGGGTCTCAGCAAAGCAGATACCAGGGACTGTAAAGGGGTTAAAGTGTTAAAACGGCTCCGGTTCCGTTATTTTAAGGGTTAAAGCTTCCAAATTTGGTGTGCAATACTTTTAAGGCTTTAAGACACTGTGGTGAAAATTTGGTGAATTTTGTACAATTCCTTCATGTTTTTTCGCAATTGCAGTAATAAAGTGTGTTCAGTTTAAAATTTAAAGTGACAGTAACGGTTTTATTTTAAAACGTTTTTTGTACTTTATTATCAAGTTTATGCCTGTTTAACATGTCTGAACTACCAGATAGACTGTGTTCTGAATGTGGGGAAGCCAGAATTCCTGTTCATTTAAATAAATGTGATTTATGTGATAATGACAATGATGCCCAAGATGATTCCTCAAGTGAGGGGAGTAAGCATGGTACTGCATCATTCCCTCCTTCGTCTACACGAGTCTTGCCCACTCAGGAGGCCCCTAGTACATCTAGCGCGCCAATACTCCTTACTATGCAACAATTAACGGCTGTAATGGATAATTCTGTCAAAAACATTTTAGCCAAAATGAACCCTTGTCAGCGTAAGCGTGGCTGCTCTGTTTTAGTTACTGAAGAGCATGACGACGCTGATATTAATATCTCTGAAGGGCCCCTAACCCAATCTGAGGGGGCCAGGGAGGTTTTGTCTGAGGGAGAAATTACTGATTCAGGGAACATTTCTCAACAGGCTGAACCTGATGTAATTGCATTTAAATTTAAGTTGGAACATCTCCGCATTCTGCTTAAGGAGGTATTATCCACTCTGGATGATTGTGAAAAGTTGGTCATCCCAGAGAAACTATGTAAAATGGACAAGTTCCTAGAGGTGCCGGAGCTCCCAGAAGCTTTTCCTATACCCAAGCGGGTGGCGGACATTGTTAATAAAGAATGGGAAAGGCCCGGTATTCCTTTCGTCCCTCCCCCCATATTTAAAAAATTGTTTCCTATGGTCGACCCCAGAAAGGACTTATGGCAGACAGTCCCCAAGGTCGAGGGAGCGGTTTCTACTTTAAACAAACGCACCACTATACCCATAGAGGATAGTTGTGCTTTCAAAGATCCTATGGATAAAAAATTAGAAGGTTTGCTTAAAAAGATGTTTGTTCAGCAGGGTTACCTTCTACAACCAATCTCATGCATTGTCCCTGTCACTACAGCCGCATGTTTCTGGTTTGATGAGCTGATAAAGGCGCTCGATAGTGATTCTCCTCCTTATGAGGAGATTATGGACAGAATCAATGCTCTCAAATTGGCTAATTCTTTCACCCTAGACGCCACTTTGCAATTGGCTAGGTTAGCGGCTAAGAATTCTGGGTTTGCTATTGTGGCGCGCAGAGCGCTTTGGTTGAAATCTTGGTCGGCTGATGCGTCTTCCAAGAACAAGCTACTAAACATTCCTTTCAAGGGGAAAACGCTGTTTGGCCCTGACTTGAAAGAGATTATCTCGGATATCACTGGGGGTAAGGGCCACGCCCTTCCTCAGGATCGGCCTTTCAAGGCGAAAAATAGACCTAATTTTCGTCCCTTTCGTAAAAACGGACCAGCCCAAAGTGCTACGTCCTCTAAGCAAGAGGGTAATACTTCTCAAGCCAAGCCAGCTTGGAGACCAATGCAAGGCTGGAACAAGGGAAAGCAGGCCAAGAAGCCTGCCACTGCTACCAAGACAGCATGAAATATTGGCCCCCGATCCGGGACCGGATCTGGTGGGGGGCAGACTCTCTCTCTTCGCTCAGGCTTGGGCAAGAGATGTTCTGGATCCTTGGGCGCTAGAAATAGTCTCCCAGGGTTATCTCCTGGAATTCAAGGGACTTCCCCCAAGGGGGAGGTTCCACAGGTCTCAGTTGTCTTCAGACCACATAAAAAGACAGGCGTTCTTACATTGTGTAGAAGACCTGTTAAAAATGGGAGTGATTCATCCTGTTCCAATAAGAGAACAAGGGATGGGGTTCTACTCCAATCTGTTCATAGTTCCCAAAAAAGAGGGAACGTTCAGACCAATCTTAGATCTCAAGATCTTAAACAAGTTTCTCAAGGTTCCATCTTTCAAGATGGAAACCATTCGAACTATTCTTCCTTCCATCCAGGAGGGTCAATTCATGACCACGGTGGATTTAAAGGATGCGTATCTACATATTCCTATCCACAAGGAACATCATCGGTTCCTAAGGTTTGCATTCCTGGACAAACATTACCAGTTCGTGGCGCTTCCTTTCGGATTAGCCACTGCTCCAAGGATTTTCACAAAGGTACTAGGGTCCCTTCTAGCGGTGCTAAGACCAAGGGGCATTGCAGTAGTACCTTACCTGGACGACATTCTGATTCAAGCGTCGTCCCTTCCTCAAGCAAAGGCTCACACGGACATTGTCCTGGCCTTTCTCAGATCTCACGGCTGGAAAGTGAACGTGGAAAAGAGTTCTCTATCCCCGTCAACAAGGGTTCCCTTCTTGGGAACAATTATAGACTCCTTAGAAATGAGGATCTTTCTAACAGAGGCCAGAAAAACAAAACTTCTAGACTCTTGTCGGATACTTCATTCCGTTCCTCTTCCTTCCATAGCTCAGTGCATGGAAGTGATCGGGTTGATGGTAGCGGCGATGGACATAGTTCCTTTTGCGCGCATTCATCTAAGACCATTACAACTGTGCATGCTCAGTCAGTGGAATGGGGACTATACAGACTTGTCTCCGAAGATACAAGTAAATCAGAGGACCAGAGACTCACTCCGTTGGTGGCTGTCCCTGGACAATCTGTCTCAAGGGATGACGTTCCGCAGACCAGAGTGGGTCATTGTCACGACCGACGCCAGTCTGATGGGCTGGGGCGCGGTCTGGGGATCCCTGAAAGCTCAGGGTCTTTGGTCTCGGGAAGAATCTCTTCTACCGATAAATATTCTGGAACTGAGAGCGATATTCAATGCTCTCAAGGCCTGGCCTCGGCTAGCGAGGACCAAGTTCATACGGTTTCAATCAGACAACATGACAACTGTCGCGTACATCAACCATCAGGGGGGAACAAGGAGTTCCCTAGCGATGGAAGAAGTGACCAAAATCATTCTATGGGCGGAGTCTCACTCCTGCCACCTGTCTGCTATCCACATCCCAGGAGTGGAAAATTGGGAAGCGGATTTTCTGAGTCGTCAGACATTGCATCCGGGGGAGTGGGAACTCCATCCGGAAATCTTTGCCCAAGTCACTCACCTGTGGGGCATTCCAGACATGGATCTGATGGCCTCTCGTCAGAACTTCAAAGTTCCTTTCTACGGGGCCAGATCCAGGGATCCCAAGGCGGCTCTAGTGGATGCACTAGTAGCACCTTGGACCTTCAAACTAGCTTATGTGTTCCCGCCATTTCCTCTCATCCCCAGGCTGGTAGCCAGGATCAATCAGGAGAGGGCGTCGGTGATCTTGATAGCTCCTGCGTGGCCACGCAGGACTTGGTATGCAGATCTGGTGAATATGTCATCGGCTCCACCTTGGAAGCTACCTTTGAGACGAGACCTTCTTGTTCAGGGTCCGTTCGAACATCCGAATCTGGTTTCACTCCAGCTGACTGCTTGGAGATTGAACGCTTGATTTTATCGAAGCGAGGATTCTCAGATTCTGTTATCGATACTCTTGTTCAGGCCAGAAAGCCTGTAACTAGAAAGATTTACCACAAAATTTGGAAAAAATATATCTGTTGGTGCGAATCTAAAGGATTCCCTTGGGACAAGGTTAAGATTCCTAGGATTCTATCCTTCCTTCAAGAAGGATTGGAAAAAGGATTATCTGCAAGTTCCCTGAAGGGACAGATTTCTGCCTTGTCGGTATTACTTCACAAAAAGCTGGCAGCTGTGCCAGATGTTCAAGCCTTTGTTCAGGCTCTGGTTAGAATCAAGCCTGTTTACAAACCTTTGACTCCTCCTTGGAGTCTCAATTTAGTTCTTTCAGTTCTTCAGGGGGTTCCGTTTGAACCCTTACATTCCGTTGATATTAAGTTATTATCTTGGAAAGTTTTGTTTTTAGTTGCGATTTCTTCGGCTAGAAGAGTCTCAGAATTATCTGCTCTGCAGTGTTCTCCTCCTTATCTGGTGTTCCATGCAGATAAGGTGGTTTTACGTACTAAACCTGGTTTTCTTCCAAAAGTTGTTTCTAACAAAAACATTAACCAGGAGATTATCGTACCTTCTCTGTGTCCGAAACCAGTTTCAAAGAAGGAACGTTTGTTGCACAATTTGGATGTTGTTCGCGCTCTAAAATTCTATTTAGATGCTACAAAGGATTTTAGACAAACATCTTCCTTGTTTGTTGTTTATTCAGGTAAAAGGAGAGGTCAAAAAGCAACTTCTACCTCTCTCTCTTTTTGGATTAAAAGCATCATCAGATTGGCTTATGAGACTGCCGGACGGCAGCCTCCCGAAAGAATCACAGCTCATTCCACTAGGGCTGTGGCTTCCACATGGGCCTTCAAGAACGAGGCTTCTGTTGATCAGATATGTAGGGCAGCGACTTGGTCTTCACTGCACACTTTTACCAAATTTTACAAGTTTGATACTTTTGCTTCTTCTGAGGCTATTTTTGGGAGAAAGGTTTTGCAAGCCGTGGTGCCTTCCATTTAGGTGACCTGATTTGCTCCCTCCCTTCATCCGTGTCCTAAAGCTTTGGTATTGGTTCCCACAAGTAAGGATGACGCCGTGGACCGGACACACCTATGTTGGAGAAAACAGAATTTATGTTTACCTGATAAATTTCTTTCTCCAACGGTGTGTCCGGTCCACGGCCCGCCCTGGTTTTTTAATCAGGTCTGATAATTTATTTTCTTTAACTACAGTCACCACGGTACCATATGGTTTCTCCTATGCAAATATTCCTCCTTAACGTCGGTCGAATGACTGGGGTAGGCGGAGCCTAGGAGGGATCATGTGACCAGCTTTGCTGGGCTCTTTGCCATTTCCTGTTGGGGAAGAGAATATCCCACAAGTAAGGATGACGCCGTGGACCGGACACACCGTTGGAGAAAGAAATTTATCAGGTAAACATAAATTCTGTTTTTACACTTCAGTATTCTGGGGAATGGTACTTCACTGGATTTATACTGTATGCATAGACTTAACCTAATTTGCAGGGACTTGCAATAGGTTTTAAATAACAATTTATTGAGGTTAAACGTTTTTTTGCTGGCATGTAAAATCGTTTATTTCTCTGAGGTACTGGGTGAAAAAATGTTTTGGGCACTATTTTTTCCACTTGGCAATAGTTTTGTTTAAATTAAAGCAGTTTACTGATCTCTCTCACTGTTATGTGTGAGGGGGAGGGGCCATTTTTGGCGCTTTTACTACGCATCAAAGAACTCAGTCAGAAGTTCATTTTCTTCCTGCATGATCCGGTTCATCTCTACAGAACTCAGGGATCTCCAAAGCTTGTTTTGAGGGAGGTAATCATTCACAGCAGAGCTGTGAAGATTGTAGTTGACTGTGATAAAAAACGTTTATTTGTGTATTTTTTCTGCTGTCAGGGTTAGTTATCCTTTGCTAATGGGAACAATCCTTTGCTAAAATTGTATATTTCTTACAAAGATTGATGCTATAACTTATTTATTTTCAACTGTTATAATTTTTTCTGTGCTTCTTATAGGCACAGTTCGTTTTCATATTATTGTAAATTACTTGAAAAGCATTTCCAAGTTGCTAGTTTATTGCTAGTGTGTTAAACATGTCTGATTCAGAGGAAGATACATGTGCTATATGTGCTAATGCCAAAGTGGAGCCCAATAGAAATTTATGTACTAATTGTATTGATTTTACTTTAAATAAAAGTCAATCTGTACAAACTGAACATATTTCACCTAACAACGAGGGGAGAGTTATGCCGACTAACTCGCCTCACGTGTCAGTACCTGCATCTCCCGCTCGGGAGGTGCGTGATATTGTAGCGCCGAGTACATCTGGGCGGCCATTTCAAATCACATTACAGGATATGGCTACTGTTATGACTGAAGTTTTGGCTAAATTACCAGAACTTAGAGGCAAGCGTGATCACTCTGGGGTGAGAACAGAGTGTGCTGATAATATTAGGGCCATGTCAGACACTGCGTCACAGGTGGCAGAACATGAGGACGGAGAACTTCATTCTGTGGGTGACGGTTCTGATCCAAACAGACTGGATTCAGATATTTCAAATTTTAAATTTAAGCTGGAAAACCTCCGTGTATTACTAGGGGAGGTGTTAGCGGCTCTGAATGATTGTAACACAGTTGCAATACCAGAGAAAATGTGTAGGTTGGATAAATATTTTGCGGTACCGGCGAGTACTGATGTTTTTCCTATACCTAAGAGACTTACTGAAATTGTTACTAAGGAGTGGGATAGGCCCGGTGTGCCGTTCTCACCTCCTCCGATATTTAGAAAAATGTTTCCAATAGACGCCACCACACGGGACTTATGGCAAACGGTCCCTAAGGTGGAGGGAGCAGTTTCTACTTTAGCTAAGCGTACCACTATCCCGGTGGAGGATAGCTGTGCTTTTTCAGATCCAATGGATAAAAAATTAGAGGGTTACCTTAAGAAAATGTTTGTTCAACAAGGTTTTATATTGCAACCTCTTGCATGTATTGCGCCTGTCACGGCTGCAGCAGCATTTTGGTTTGAGTCTCTGGAAGAGACACTTGAATCATCTACACTAGATGAGATTACACACAAACTTAAAGCCCTTAAGTTAGCCAACTCATTTATTTCAGATGCCGTAGTACATTTAACTAAACTTACGGCTAAGAATTCCGGATTTGCCATTCAGGCACGCAGAGCACTGTGGCTAAAATCCTGGTCAGCTGATGTTACTTCTAAATCTAAATTGCTTAATATACCTTTCATAGGGCAAACCTTATTCGGGCCCGGGTTGAAAGAGATTATCGCTGACATTACAGGAGGTAAAGGCCATGCCCTGCCTCAGGACAAAGCCAAACCTAGGGCTAGACAGTCTAATTTTCGTTCCTTTCGTAATTTCAAAGCAGGAACAGCATCAACTTCCTCTGCACCAAAACAGGAAGGAGCTGTTGCTCGCTACAGACAAGGCTGGAAACCTAACCAGTCCTGGAACAAGGGCAAGCAGGCCAGGAAACCTGCTGCTGCCCCTAAGACAGCATGAATCGAGGGCCCCCGATCCGGGACCGGATCTAGTAGGGGGCAGACTTTCTCTCTTCGCCCAGGCTTGGGCAAGAGATGTTCAGGATCCCTGGGCGTTAGAGATCATATCTCAGGGATACCTTCTGGACTTCAAATCCTCTCCCCCAAGAGGGAGATTTCATCTGTCAAGGTTGTCAACAAACCAAATAAAGAAAGAAGCGTTCCTACGCTGCGTACAAGATCTTTTATTAATGGGAGTGATCCATCCAGTTCCGCGGTCGGAACAAGGACAGGGGTTTTACTCAAATCTGTTTGTAGTTCCCAAAAAAGAGGGAACTTTCAGGCCAATCTTGGATTTAAACATCCTAAACAAATTCCTAAGAGTTCCATCGTTCAAGATGGAAACTATTCAAACAATTTTGCCCATGATCCAAGAGGGTCAGTACATGACCACAGTGGATTTAAAGGATGCTTACCTTCACATACCGATTCACAGAAATCATTACCGGTATCTAAGGTTTGCCTTTCTAGACAGGCATTACCAGTTTGTAGCTCTTCCATTCGGATTGGCTACGGCTCCAAGAATCTTCACAAAGGTTCTGGGTACTCTTCTGGCGGTACTAAGACCGCGAGGAATTTCGGTAGCTCCGTACCTAGACGACATTCTGATACAAGCTTCAAGCTTTCAAACTGCCAAGTCTCATACAGAGTTAGTACTGGCATTTCTAAGGTCGCATGGATGGAAGGTGAACGAAAAGAAAAGTTCTCTCTTTCCACTCACAAGAGTTCCCTTCTTGGGGACTCTGATAGATTCTGTAGAAATGAAGATTTACCTGACAGAAGACAGGTTAACAAAGCTTCAAAATGCATGCCGTGTCCTTCATTCCATTCAACACCCGTCAGTAGCTCAATGCATGGAGGTGATCGGCTTAATGGTAGCGGCAATGGACATAGTACCTTTTGCACGCCTACATCTCAGACCGCTGCAATTGTGCATGCTAAGTCAGTGGAATGGGGATTACTCAGATTTGTCCCCCATTCTGAATCTGAATCAAGAGACCAGAAATTCTCTTCTATGGTGGCTTTATCGGCCACACCTGTCCAGGGGGATGCCATTTAGCAGGCCAGACTGGACAATTGTAACAGACGCCAGCCTGCTAGGTTGGGGCGCTGTCTGGAATTCTCTGAAGGCTCAGGGACTATGGAATCAGGAGGAGAGTCTCCTTCCAATAAACATTCTGGAATTGAGAGCAGTTCTCAATGCCCTTCTGGCTTGGCCCCAGTTAACAACTCGGGGGTTCATCAGGTTTCAGTCGGACAACATCACGACTGTAGCTTACATCAACCATCAGGGAGGGACAAGAAGCTCCCTAGCAATGATGCAAGTATCAAAGATAATTTGCTGGGCAGAGTCTCACTCTTGCCACCTGTCTGCAATCCACATCCCGGGAGTGGAGAACTGGGAGGCGGATTTCTTAAGTCGTCTGACTTTTCATCCGGGGGAGTGGGAACTTTATCCGGAGGTCTTTGCCCAGATACTTCGACGTTGGGGCAAACCAGAGATAGATCTCATGGCGTCTCGTCAGAACGCCAAGCTTCCTTGCTACGGGTCCAGATCCAGGGATCCGGGAGCGGTCCTGATAGATGCTTTGACAGCACCTTGGACTTTCGGGATGGCTTATGTGTTTCCACCCTTCCCGATGCTTCCTCGATTGATTGCCAGAATCAAACAGGAGAGAGCATCAGTGATTCTAATAGCACCTGCATGGCCACGCAGGACTTGGTATGCAGATCTAGTGGACATGTCATCCTGTCCGCCTTGGTCTCTACCTCTGAAACAGGACCTTCTGATCCAGGGTCCATTCAAACATCAAAATCTAACTTCTCTGAAGCTGACTGCTTGGAAATTGAACGCTTGATTTTATCAAAACGTGGTTTTTCTGAGCCAGTTATTGATACCTTAATACAGGCTAGGAAGCCTGTTACCAGAAGGATTTACCATAAAATATGGCGTAAATACTTATATTGGTGCGAATCCAAGAGTTACTCATGGAGTAAGGTTAGGATTCCAAGGATATTGTCTTTTCTACAAGAAGGTTTAGAAAAGGGGTTATCCGCTAGTTCTTTAAAGGGACAGATTTCAGCTCTGTCCATTCTTTTACACAAACGTCTGTCAGAAGTTCCGGACGTTCAAGCTTTTTGTCAGGCTTTAGCTAGGATCAAGCCTGTGTTTAAAACTGTTGCTCCGCCATGGAGTTTGAACTTAGTTCTTAATGTTTTACAGGGTGTTCCGTTTGAACCCCTTCATTCCATTGATATCAAGTTGTTATCTTGGAAAGTTCTGTTTTTAATGGCTATTTCCTCGGCTCGAAGAGTCTCTGAGTTATCTGCCTTACATTGTGATTCTCCTTATCTGATTTTTCATTCAGACAAGGTAGTTCTGCGTACTAAACCTGGGTTCCTACCTAAGGTGGTCACTAACAGGAATATCAATCAAGAGATTGTTGTTCCATCTTTGTGTCCTAATCCTTCCTCGAAGAAGGAACGTCTGCTACACAATCTAGATGTAGTCCGTGCCCTGAAATTTTATCTACAGGCAACTAAGGATTTTCGTCAAACGTCTTCCCTGTTTGTCGTTTATTCTGGTCAGAGGAGAGGTCAAAAAGCTTCGGCTACCTCTCTCTTTTTGGCTTCGTAGCATAATACGATTAGCCTATGAGACTGCTGGACAGCAGCCTCCTGAAAGAATTACAGCTCATTCTACTAGAGCTGTGGCTTCCACTTGGGCCTTTAAGAATGAGGCTTCTATTGAACAGATTTGCAAGGCTGCAACTTGGTCTTCTCTTCATACTTTTTCCAAATTTTACAAATTTGACACTTTTGTTTCTTCGGAGGCTGTTTTTGGGAGAAAGGTTCTTCAGGCAGTGGTTCCCTCCGTATAAAGAGCCTGCCTGTCCCTCCCGTCATCCGTGTACTTTTGCTTTGGTATTGGTATCCCAGAAGTAATGATGACCCGTGGACTGACCACACTTAACAGGAGAAAACAAAATTTATGCTTACCTGATAAATTCATTTCTCCTGTAGTGTGGTCAGTCCACGGCCCGCCCTGTTTTTTATGGCAGGCTAAAAAATTTTTTGGATTATACTCCAGTCACCACTACACCCTTGGGCTTCTCCTTTCTCGTTGGTCCTTTGGTCGAATGACTGGAGGTGACGTAGAGGGGAGGAGCTATGTAGCAGCTCTGCTGGGTGAATCCTCTTGCACTTCCTGTAGGGGAGGAGATAATATCCCAGAAGTAATGATGACCCGTGGACTGACCACACTACAGGAGAAATGAATTTATCAGGTAAGCATAAATTTTGTTTTTTCTTTCCCGTGTCCCAGTTAACACAGCAAAGGCTCAGCATTTCTGAAATATGTTTCAGATCTAGAGTTGGTTGGAGTAATTATGCCAGTTCCAGTTCTGGAACAGGGGCTGGGGTTTTATTTTATCTCTTCATTGTACCAAAGAAGGTCAATTCCTTCAGACCAGTTCCGGATCTATCAATATTGAATCGTTATGTAAGGATACCAACATTCAAGATCACTTTTAGTGTCTGAGATTCTCTTTTTAGACAAGCATTACCAGTTTTTTGGCTCTACCGTTTGGCCTAGCCTCAGTTCCAAGAATTTTTTTCAAAGGTTCTCGGTGCCCTTCTTTCTGTAGTCAGAGAACAGGGTTTTGGTATTTCCTTATTTGGACGATATCTTGGTATTTGCTCAGTCTTCTCATTTTCGAAGAATCTCATACGAATCGACTTGTGTTGTTTCTTCAAGTTCATGGTTGGAGGTTCAATTTACCAATCAGTTCATTGATTCCTCAGACAAGGGTAACCTTTTTAGGTTTCTAGATAGATTCAGTGTCTATGACTCTGTCCTTGTCAGACAAGAGAAGTTTAACATTGATATCAGCTTGTCAAAACCTTCAGTCACAATCATTCCCTTTGGTAGCCTTATGCATGGAAATTTTAGGTCTTAGGACTGCCGCATCAGATGCGATCTCCTTTGCTCGTTTTCACATGCGACCTCTTCAGCTCTGTATGCTGAACCAATGGTGCAGGGATTACTCAAAGATATCTCAATTAATATCTTTAAACCGATTATACGACACTCTCTGACATGGTGGACAGATCACCATCGTTTAGTTCAGGGGGCTTCTTGTTCTTCCAACCTGGACTATAATCTCAACAGATGCAAGTCTTACAGGTTGGGGAGCTGTGTGGGGGTATCTGACGGCACAAGGGGTTTGGGAATCTCAGGAGGTGAGATTTCCGATCAATATTTTGGAACTCCGTGCAATTTTCAGAGCTTTCCAGTCTTGGCCTCTTCTGAAGAGAGAGTTGTTCATTTGTTTTCAGATAGACTATGTCACAACTGTGGCATACATCAATCATCAAGGAGGGACTCACAGTCCTCTGGTTATGAAAGAAGTATCTCGAATTTTGGTTTGGGCGGAATCCAGCTCCTGTCTAATCTTTGCGGTTCATATCCCAGGTATGGACAATTGGAAAGTGGATTATCTCAGTCGCCAAACGTTGCACCTGGGCGAATGGTCTCTTCACCCAGAGGTATTTCCTCAGATTGTTCAATGTGGGAACTCCCAGAAATAGATCTGATGGCTTCTCATCTAAACAAGAAACTTCCCTGGTATCTGTCCGGATCCCGGGATCCTCGGGCGGAGGCAGTGGATGCATTATTTTCTTCCTTACAAGTGTCATCCTGCCTATATCTTTCCGCCTCTAGTTCTTCTTCCAAGGGTATTCTCCAATATTCTAAAGGAATGCTCGTTTGTCCTGCTGGTAGCTCCAGCATGGCCTCACAGGTTTTGGTATGCGGATCTTGTCCGGATGGCCTCTTGCCAGCTGTGGACTCTTCCGTTAAGACCAGTCTTTCTGTCTCAAAACCTTAATTTTAAGGTATGGAGTTTGAACGCTTGATTCTTGGTCAAAGAGGTTTCTCTGACTCTGTGATTGATACTATGTGACAGGCTCGTAAATTTGTATCTAGAGAGATATATTATAGAGTCTGGAAGACTTATATTTCTTAGTGTCTTTCTCATCTTTTTTTCTTGGCATTCTTTTTGAATACCGAGAATTTTACAGTTTCTTCAGGATGGTTTAGATAAAGGTTTGTCCGCAAGTTCCTTGAAAGACAAATCTCTGCTCTTTCTGTTCTTTTTCACAGAAGGTTTGCTAATCTTCCTGATATTTATTGTTTTGTACAACCTTTGGTTCGTATAAAACCTGTCTTTAAGTCAATTTCTCCTCCTTGGAGTTTGAATTTGGTTCTGGGGGCTCTTCAAGCTCCTCCTTTTGAACCCATGCATTCTTTGGTCGTTATATTACTTTCTTGGAAAGTTTTGTTTCTTTTGGCCATCTCTTCTTCCAGAAGAGTCTCTGAATTATCTACTCTTTTTTTTGTGAGTCTCCTTTTCTGATTTTGCATCAGGATAAGGCGGTGCTGCGAACTTCTTTTGAATTTTTTACCTAAGGTTGTGAATTCTAACAACATTAGTAGAGAAATTGTGGTTCCTTCATTATGTCCTGATCCTATGAATTCTAAGGAGAAATCATTGCATTCTTTGGATGCTGTTAGAGCTTTGTAATATTATGTTGAAGCTACTAAGTCTTTCCGAAGACTTCTAGTCTATTTGTCATCTTTTCCGGTTCTAGAAAAGGCCAGAAAGCTTCTGCCATTTCTTTGGCATCTTGGTTGAAATCTTTATTTCATCATGCCTATGTTGAGTCGGGTAACACTCCGCCTCAAAGGATTACAGCTCATTCTACTAGGTCAGTTCTACTTCCTGGGCGTTTAGGAATGAAGCTTCGGTTGATCAGATTTGCAAAGCAGCAACTTGGTCCTCTTTGCATAATTTTACTAAATTCTACCATTTTGATGTGTTTTCTTCTTTTGAAGCAGTTTTTGGTAGAAACGTACTTCAGGCAGTGGTTTCAGTTTGAATCTTCTGCTTATGTTTTTTCATTAAAATTTTATTCTGGGTGTGGATTATTTTCAGCAGGAATTGGCTGTCTTTATTTTATCCCTCCCTCTCTAGTGACTCTTGCGTGGAAAGATCCACATCTTGGGTAATCATTATCCCATACGTCACTAGCTCATGGACTCTTGCTAATTACATGAAAGAAAACATAATTTATGTAAGAACTTACCTGATAAATTCATTTCTTTCATATTAGCAAGAGTCCATGAGGCCCGCCCTTTTTTGTGGTGGTTTTGATTTTTTGTATAAAGCACAATTATTCCAATTCCTTATTTTATATGCTTTCGCACTTTTTTCTTATCACCCCACTTCTTGGCTATTCGTTAAACTGAATTGTGGGTGTGGTGAGGGGTGTATTTATAGGCATTTTAAGGTTTGGGAAACTTTGCCCCTCCTGGTAGGAATGTATATCCCATACGTCACTAGCTCATGGACTCTTGCTAATATGAAAAATGAATTTATCAGGTAAGTTCTTACATAAATTATGTTTTTTATTCTTCTATCAAGTGTTTGTTATTTTAAAATAGTGCTGGTATGTACTATTTACTCTGAAACAGAAAAAGATGAAGATTTCTGTTTGTGAGAGGAAGATGATTTTAGCAGACAGTAACTAAAATCGATTGCTGTTTCCACATAGGACTGTTGAGATGAAGTAACCTCAGTTGGGGGAAGCAGTTAGCAGACTTTTCTGCTTAAGGTATGACTAGCCATATTTCTAACAAGACGATGTAATGCTGGAAGGCTGTCATTTCCCCTCATGGGGACCGGTAAGCCATTTTCTTAGTCAAACAAACAGAATAAAGGGCTTATTATGGGCTAAAAAACTGGTAGACATTTTTATGGGCTAAATCGATTGCTTTATTAGGGCATTTTATTCATATTTATGCTGACAATTTGCATTTATAAACTTGGGGAACGTTTATTAAACGGCAGGCACTGTGTTAGACACCTTTTCCAGTCAGAGGGCCTTCCTAGTTGTAGACTGAGCCTCATTTTCGCGCCATTACTGCGCAGTTGTTTTTTGAGAGCAGGGCATGCAGATGCATGTGTGAGGATCTGAAATTTGCTGGAAAAGCTTCTAGAAGGCGTCAATTGGTATCGTATTCCCCTCTGGGCTTGGTTGGGTCTCGGCAAAGACTATAGCTGGGACTGTATGGGGGTTAAATTTATAAACGGCTCCGGTTCCGTTATTTTAAGGGTTAAAGCTCTGAAATTTGGTGTGCAATACTATTAATGCTTTAAGACACTGTGGTGAAATTTTGGACAATTCCTTCATACTTTTTCACATATTCAGTAATAAAGTGTTTTCTTGTTAAAATTTAAAGAGACAGTAACGGTTTTGTTTTAAAACGTTTTTTGTGCTTTGTTGACAAGTTTAAGCCTGTTTAACATGTCTGTACCTTCAGATAAGCTATGTTCTATATGTATGAAAGCCAATGTGTCTCCCCATTTATATTTATGTGATAATTGTGCCATAGCGTCCAAACAAAGTAAGGACAGTACTGCCACAGATAATGAAATTGCCCAAGATGATTCCTCAGATGAGGGGAGTAAACATACTACATCATCTCCTACTGTGTCTACACCAGTTTTGCCCACGCAGGAGGCCCCTAGTACATCTAGTGCGCCAATGCTTATTACCATGCAACAATTAACGGCTGTAATGGATAACTCCATAGCAAATATTTTATCCAAAATGCCTACTTATCAGAGAACGCGCGATTGCTCTGTTTTAAACACTGAAGAGCAGGAGGGCGCTGATGATAATTGTTCTGTCATACCCTCACACCAATCTGAAGTGGCCATGAGGGAGGTTTTGTCAGATGGAGAAATTTCAGATTCAGGTAAAATTTCTCAACAAGCTGAACCTGATGTTGTGACATTTAAATTTAAATTAGAACATCTCCGCGCACTGCTTAAGGAGGTGTTATCTACTCTGGATGATTGTGACAACTTGGTTATTCCAGAGAAATTATGCAAGATGGACAAGTTCCTAGAGGTTCCGGTGCACCCCGACGCTTTTCCTATACCCAAGCGGGTGGCGGACATAGTAAATAAGGAGTGGGAAAAGCCCGGCATACCTTTTTGTTCCCCCTCCTATATTTAAGAAATTATTTCCTATGGTCGACCCCAGAAAGGACTTATGGCAGACAGTCCCTAAGGTCGAGGGGGCAGTTTCTACTCTAAACAAACGCACTACTATTCCTATCGAAGATAGTTGTGCTTTCAAAGATCCTATGGATAAAAAATTGGAAGGTTTGCTTAAAAAGATTTTTGTACAGCAAGGTTACCTTCTACAACCAATTTCGTGCATTGTTCCTGTCACTACAACAGCGTGGTTCTGGTTCGAGGAACTAGAAAAGTCGCTCAGTAGAGAGACTCCATATGAGGAGGTTATGGACAGAGTTCACGCACTTAAGTTGGCTAACTCTTTTATTTTAGATGCCGCTTTGCAATTAGCTAGATTAGCGGCAAAAAATTCAGGGTTTGCTATCGTGGCGCGCAGAGCGCTTTGGCTAAAGTCTTGGTCAGCGGATGTGTCATCCAAGACAAAATTGCTTAACATCCCTTTCAAAGGTAAAACTCTATTTGGACCAGAATTGAAAGAGATTATTTCAGACATCACTGGGGGAAAGGGCCACGCCCTTCCACAGGATAGGTCTTTCAAGGCCAAGAATAAGTCTAATTTTCGTTCCTTTCGCAATTTCAGGAACGGACCGGCCTCTAATTCTGCATCCTCTAAGCAAGAGGGTAATGCCTCACAACCCAAACCAGCCTGGAAACCGATGCAAGGCTGGAACAAGGGTAAGCAGGTCAAGAAGCCTGCCGCTGCTAACAAAACAGCATGAAGGAGTAGCCCCCGATCCGGGACCGGATCTAGTGGGGGGCAGACTCTCTCTCTTTGCTCAGGCTTGGGCAAGAGATGTTCAGGATCCCTGGGCGCTAGAAATAGTTTCTCAAGGTTATCTCCTGGAATTCAAGGAACTACCCCCAAGGGGAAGGTTCCACATGTCTCACTTATCCTCAAACCAAATAAAGAGACAGGCATTCTTACATTGTGTAGAAGACCTGTTAAAGATGGGAGTGATACACCCAGTTCCAATAAAGGAACAAGGAATGGGATTTTATTCCAATCTGTTCTTAGTTCCCAAAAAAGAGGGATCTTTCAGACCAATTTTGGATTTGAAGATCCTAAACAAATTTCTCAGGATACCATCGTTCAAGATGGAAACCATTCGAACGATTCTACCCACTATCCAGGAAAGTCAATTTATGACTACCGTGGATCTAAAGGATGCGTACCTACATATTCCTATCCACAAAGAACATCATCAGTTCCTAAGGTTCGCTTTTCTGGACAAGCATTACCAGTTTGTGGCCCTCCCATTCGGGTTAGCCACTGCTCCAAGGATTTTCACAAAGGTGCTAGGGTCCCTTCTAGCGGTTCTAAGACCGAGGGGCATTGCAGTAGTACCTTACTTGGACGACATTCTGATCCAAGCGTCGTCCCTGTCAAAAGCAAAGGCTCATACAGACATCGTTCTGGCCTTTCTCAGATCACACGGATGGAAGGTGAACATAGAAAAAAAGTTCTCTGTCTCCGTCGACAAGAGTTCCCTTCTTGGGAACAATAATAGATTCCTTAGAAATGAGGATTTTTCTGACAGGTCAGAAAATCAAAACTTCTAAGCTCTTGTCAAGTTCTTCATTCTGTTCCTCGTCCTTCCATAGCGCAGTGCATGGAAGTAGTAGGGTTGATGGTTGCAGCAATGGACATAGTTCCTTTTGCACGAATTCATCTAAGACCATTACAACTGTGCATGCTCAGACAGTGGAATGGGGATTATACAGACTTGTCTCAGACGATTCAAGTAGATCAAAAGACCAGAGATTCACTCCGTTGGTGGCTAACCCTGGACCATCTGTCCCAGGGAATGAGCTTCCGCAGACCAGAGTGGGTCATTGTTACGACCGACGCCAGTCTAGTGGGCTGGAGCGCGGTCTGGTAATCCCTGAAAGCTCAGGGTCTATGGTCTCGGGAAGAGTCTCTTCTCCCGATAAACATTCTGGAACTGAGAGCGATATTCAATGCTCTCAGAGCTTGGCCTCAACTAGCAAAGGCCAGATTCATAAGGTTCCAATCAGACAACATGACGACCGTTGCGTATATCAATCATCGGGGGGGAACAAGGAGTTCCCTGGCGATGAAAGAAGTGACCAAAATAATTCAATGGGCGGAGGATCACTCCTGCCACCTGTCTGCGATCCACATCCCAGGTGTGGAGAACTGGGAGGCGGATTTTCTGAGTCGTCAGACATCCCATCCGGGGGAGTGGGAACTCCATCCGGAGATCTTTGCCCAAATAACTCAATTATGGGGCATTCCAGACATGGATCTGATGGCGTCTCGTCAGAACTTCAAGGTTCCTTGCTACGGGTCCAGATCCTGGGATCCCAAGGCGACTCTAGTAGATGCACTAGTAGCACCTTGGACCTTCAACCTAGCTTATGTATTTCCACTGTTTCCTCTCATTCCCAGGTTGGTAGCCAGGATCAATCATGAGAGGGCCTCGGTGATCTTGATAGCTCCTGCGTGGCCACGCAGGACTTGGTATGCAGACCTGGTGAATATGTCATCGGCTCCACCAGGGAAGCTACCTTTGAGACAGGACCTTCTTGTTCAGGGTCCATTCGAACATCCAAATCTGGTCTCCCTCCAGCTGACGGCTTGGAGATTGAACGCTTGATTCTATCGAAGCGTGGGTTTTCAGATTCTGTGATAGATACTCTGGTTCAGGCCAGAAAACCGGTAACTAGAAAGATTTACCATAAAATATGGAAAAGATATATCTGTTGGTATGAATCCAAAGGATTCCCATGGAATAAGATAAAAATTCCTAAGATTCTCTCCTTTCTACAAGAAGGTTTGGAGAAAGGATTATCTGCAAGTTCTCTAAAGGGACAGATCTCTGCTTTATCTGTCTTACTACACAAAAGACTGGCAGCTGTGCCAGATGTTCAAGCATTTGTTCAGGCTCTGGTTAGGATCAAGCCTGTTTACAGACCTTTGACTCCTCCCTGGAGTCTAAATCTAGTTCTTTCAGTTCTTCAAGGGGTTCCGTTTGAACCTTTACATTCCATAGATATTAAGTTACTATCTTGGAAAGTTTTGTTTTTGGTTGCAATTTCTTCTGCTAGAAAAGTTTCAGAGTTATCTGCTCTGCAGTGTTCTCCGCCCTATCTGGTGTTCCATGCAGATAAGGTGGTTTTGCGTACTTAGCCTGGTTTTCTTCCTAAGGTTGTTTCTAACAAAAATATTAACCAGGAGATAGTTGTACCTTCTTTATGTCCGAATCCAGTTTCAAAGAAGGAACGTTTGTTACACAATTTGGACGTAGTCTGTGCTCTAAAATTCTATTTAGAGGCTACAAAAGATTTCAGACAAACATCTTCCTTGTTTGTTGTTTATTCTGGTAAAAGGAGAGGTCAAAAAGCGACTTCTACCTCTTTCCTTTTGGCTTAAAAGCATCATCCGATTGGCTTATGAGACTGCCGGACGGCAGCCTCCTGAAAGAATCACAGCTCACTCCACTAGGGCTGTGGCTTCCACATGGGCCTTCAAGAACGAGGCTTCTGTTGACCAGATATGTAAGGCAGCGACTTGGTCTTCACTGCACACTTTTGCCAAATTTTACAAATTTGATACTTTTGCTTCTTCGGAGGCTATTTTTGGGAGAAAGGTTTTGCAAGCTGTGATGCCTTCCGTTTAGGTAACCTGATTTGCTCCCTCCCTTCATCCGTGTCCTAAAGCTTTGGTATTGGTTCCCACAAGTAAGGATGACGCCGTGGACCGGACACACCAATGTTGGAGAAAACAGAATTTATGCTTACCTGATAAATTACTTTCTCCAACGGTGTGTCCGGTCCACGGCCCGCCCTGGTTTTTTAATCAGGTCTGATGAATTATTTTCTCTAACTACAGTCACCACGGTACCATATGGTTTCTCCTATATATATTTCCGTCGGTCGAATGACTGGGGTGGGTGGAGCCTAGGAGGGTCTATATGGCCAGCTTTGCTGGGACTCTTTGCCATTTCCTGTTGGGGAAGAGATATCCCACAAGTAAGGATGACGCCGTGGACCGGACACACCGTTGGAGAAAGTAATTTATCAGGTAAGCATAAATTCTATTTTTCTTATGCATCTGTTCCTGGTGGAACCACGCAGGATAAAACTTCAGAGAGCATGGCTTCAGAGTTAATGGAAGGTGGTGGGTCTTATGGAAGCTGCTTCAGACACGGTTCCTTTTACCCGCCTTTACTTGCGTTCCCTTCAACTATCCATGCTCAGTGGGCAGAACATGCTGTTATCTGAGATGTCATTGCAGAAAATTTAACATGTCTGCAGAAAGAATAGGACACATGCAGGAAATGTTAGCACTTTGCTGTGGCTACAGTTTGTAAGTTTTCCTTAACACAGCGCATATAGAGCAAAGTGCTGTTTGAAGAGAACAGTCAAATATTGATTAGCGTTACAAAGCAGCAGTGACTGGCTCTCAGGTTTTTTTTTTTCAACCCAGCCCCCTAGCTTTTTGCAGTCTGCAAAGCTGTGACTTCTGTAAGATGTTCTTGTGAGCAATGCACCTTTTTATTACTACATTTCTACCTTGTTATGTTAGATTAAGAGAAAAGGAAACCAATGTATTTGAGACATTTTAAAAACTTGTCTGCATCTAATTTGCAAACTAATTTTCAACTGCTGCACTTTATTATTCAATTTTAAAAATGGCTTTACTCTCCAGTTATTCAACATAATTCAGGTGAGCTGGTGCTTTAATGTAACTGCCTAAATTAAAAATGTATTTTATTTCAAATTGACCTGCAGAAAATGTTCACAAAAAAAAAAATCTCATTGCAGAAAGTTAAGAAAAGTTCTGCCTCTGCAGTCGGTGGTCAAATTGCATTTGGGGCAATGTCTGTCATGGGCCGTTGTAACGACGGATTCTCGAAAAGCGCATGGAATTTGGTCTCCTTTAGAAGCAAGTTTACCAATTAACATTCTGGAACATTGAGCAATTCTTAGTGCTCTTCAGTCCTCGCCTCTATTGAAGGAGAATTGTATCCACTTCAAGAAGGACAACATCACAGTGGTGGCCTACATAAATCAAGGAGGTACCCGCAGTCCTGGGCAGAGAGGAATCAGTGCTCCCTGTCGAGTCACATACCAAGTGTCAACAACTAGAAGGCGGATTACCTCAGCTGTCAATTGGTTCATTGAGGAGTATGGTCTCTCCATCAGGACATAATTAGTGATCAAATGGGGCCTACCGGACATAGATCTGATGGCTTCCCACTTAAGTCACTAACTTACAAAGTATTGTGCAAGATCAAAATCCAAGGGCTCACATGATAGATACCTTGGTATGTACATGGGAGTTTCATCTAGCATACTGGTTTCCTCAGTTTATTATTCTTCCAAGAGTTATTGCTCGGATTAAACAGGAGTCGGCATCCATAGTATTAATTGCTCCAGCCTGGGTCGGCAGGACATGGTATGCAGCTCTAGTACAGGTGTCCCTCAGAGACCAGACCTGTTATCACAAGGATCTCAATTCTCTAAATTTGAAGATGTGGAGGTTGAACGTCTAGTTTTGACACAGATGATTCTCAGATCAGTGATTGAAACCTGTAACTCAAGATTTATCACAACATTTTGAAAGCATACTTTGTGTGGTGCTCTTCTAAAGGGTTCACATGGTGTTCCTTCCAAATCCCTAGAATTCTTCATTTCTTACAGGATGGCCTTGACATGGGGTTTATCAGCTAGTTCCCTGAAAGGTCAGATTTCTGCTTTCTGTTCTTTTTCATAGTAAGTTGGCTAATCTTCCTGATATTCAGACTTTTTTGTCCAGGCATTAGGTTTTACAACTGGCCTAATTATAACTTTTTCTCCAACCTGTACTTTGAAACTAGTTCTCTCAGTACTACAAGGTCCTCCCTTTGAACCAATGCACTACATTGACATAAAAATGTTGTCTTGGAAGGTACTTTTCTTGTTAGCAAGCTCTGCTGCAAGAAGAGTTTCTGAATTGTCAGCACTATCTTGTGATCCTCCAATTTTTATTTTTCACCAGGACAAGGCTGTATTTCTCTTGTAAAGGTGTATCCAGTCCACAGGTTCATCCATTACTTGTGGGATATTCTCCTTCCCAACAGGAAGCTGCAAGAGGACACCCACAGAAGAGCTGTCTATATAGCTCCTCCCCTAACTGCCACCCCCAGTCATTCTCTTGCAGCTCTCGACAAGAAAGGAAGTATCAAGAGAGATGTGGTGAATTAGTGTAGTTTTTTACCTTCAATCAAAAGTTTGTTATTTTTAAACGGTTCCGGCGTTGTACTGTTTTTACTCTCAGGCAGAAATTGAAAGAAGAATTCTGCCTGGAGGTTTGATGATCTTAGCGGTTTGTAACTAAGGTCCATTTCTGTTCTCACACATAACTGAAGAGTATGGAAAGAAAACTTCAGTTGGGGGGACGGTCTGCAGATTGCCTGCTTTGAGGTATGTTCAGTATATTTTTTTCTAGAGAGATAAGGTCTAGAAAATGCTGACAGTGCCTGGTATATTTGAGGTAAGCCTGATACAGTGATTTAACAGCAACTGGGATCATGCTTGCAAAAAAGGGTAATATTCATGTTAATACTCATATTACTTAGTGTAAAAACGTTTGCATGTTTTAGAGTAGGATGATAAATCTTTATTTTGGGGCCTAGTTTTCCACATGGCTTGTTAGATCACTCCTAAAAAGGCCCCCTGACTTTCAGTGCATGGTGGGAAGGGCCTTTTTTCGCGCATTTTAGGCGCAGTTAATCTTCAGACTGAGACATACAGCTTCCCTAAAGGAGTCCTCTGGCATCTAGGACCACTATAGAGTGTGTTTTTCCTGCAAAAAATCGTGTTTAAGAGCAGGTAGGGCCACAACAGAGCTGTGGCAGTGTGTTTGACTGTTTTTTAACGTTTTTTCCGTTTTTCTAATCCGTTTTGGGGCCTAAGGGGTTAATCATCCATTTGCAAGTGGGTGCAATGCTGCTTTAGTCTCTTATTCACACTGTAAAAATTTCTTTTTATCACTGTTTTGCAGTTTATGAGGTAGTTTTTTTCTTAAAGGCACAGTAACGTTTTTATTTAATTGCTTTTTCACATTTATTAAAGTGTTTTCCAAGCTTGCTGGTCTCATTACTAGTCTGTTAAACATGTCTGACATAGAGGAAACTCCTTGTTCATTATGTTTAGATGCCCCCTCTTAGAATGTGTACCAAATGCACTGACCTTTCTATAAGTTATAAAGACCATATTATGGGTATTAAGGATTTATCACCAGAGGTTTCTCAGACTGTCAAAAGGGAGGTTAAACCACCTAGCTCTCACAATGTGTCAGAACCTATATCTCCCGCGTAAGTGACGCCAATACCCTCACAATGTACAGAAGCCGAAGCAGGAGAGCTTCTATCTGTGGGTGACATTTCTGATTCAGGGAAGGCGTTAATCCAGTCTGACTCTGAAATGACAGCATTTAAATTTAAGCTTGAACACATCCGCTTGTTGCTCAAGGAGGTTTTAGCAACTCTGGATGACTGTGACACCATTGTAGTCCCAGAGAAATTGTGTAAAATGGACAAATACTTTGCAGTGCCTGTTTACACTGATGTTTTTCCAATCCCTAAGAGGTTTTCAGAAATTATTACGAAGGAATGGGATAGACCAGGTGTACCGTTCTCTCACCCTGTTGGATGATATCCTAGACAGGCTGAAAGCTCTTAAGTTAGCCAATTCATTTATTTCTGACGCCGTTTTTCATTTAACTAAGCTAACGGCTAAAAATTCAGGTTTTGTCATTCAGGCGCGTAGGGTGCTATGGCTTAAATCCTGGTCAGCTGACGTTACTTCAAAGTCTAAGCTTCTCAACATTCCCTTCAAAGGGCAGACCCTATTCGGGCCTGGACTGAAGGAGATCATTTCTGATATTACTGGAGGGAAAGGCCACGCCCTTCCCCAGGATAGGTCCAACAAATTAAGGACCAAACAGACTAATTTTCGTTCCTTTCGGAACTTCAAGAGTGGCGCAGCTTCAACTTCCTCTACTGCAAAACAAGAAGGAAATTGTGCCCAGCCCAAGCCAGTCTGGAGACCTAACCAGGCTTGGAGCAAGAGAAAGCAGGCCAAAAAACCTGCTGCTGCCTCTAAGACAGCATGAAGGAGTAGCCCCCGATCTGGGATCGGATCTAGTTGGGGCAGACTTTCTCTCTTCGCCCAGGCTTGGACAAGAGACGTCCAGGATCCCTGGGCTCTGGAGATTGTTTCCCAGGGATATCTTCTGGATTTCAAAGCCTCATCTCCAAAAGGGAGATTTCATCTCTCACAATTATCTGCAAACCAGATAAAGAGAGAGGCATTCTTACGTTGTGTTCAAGACCTTCTGGTCATGGGAGTGATCCACCCAGTTCCAAGGGAGGAACAGGGGCAAGGATTCTATTCAAATCTGTTTATAGTTCCCAAAAAAGAGGGAACTTTCAGACCAATCTTGGATCTCAAGATCCTAAACAAATTTCTCAGGGTCCCATCCTTCAAGATGGAGACTATTCGAACCATCCTACCTTTGATCCAGGAGGGTCAATATATGACTACCGTGGACTTAAAGGATGCTTATCTCCACATTCCGATACACAGAGATCATCATCGGTTTCTCAGGTTTGCCTTCCTAGACATGCATTACCAGTTTGTGGCTCTTCCCTTCGGGCTAGCCACGGCACCAAGAATCTTTACGAAGGTTCTAGGGTCCCTACTGGCGGTTCTAAGGCCATGGGGCATAGCAGTGGCCCCTTAACTAGATGACCTTCTGATACAGGCATCGACTTTTCAAATCGCCAAGTCCCATACGGACATTGTTTTGGCCTTTCTGCGGTCTCACGGGTGGAAGGTGAACGAAGAAAAGAGTTCTCTCTCCCCTCTCACAAGAGTTTCCTTCCTAGGAACTCTGATAGATTCAGTATAAATGAAGATTTTTCTGACTGAGGTCAGGTTGTCAAAGCTTCTAACTTCCTGCCGTGCTCTTTATTCCACTTCTCAGCCGTCAGTGGCTCAGTGTATGGAAGTAATCGGCTTAATGGTAGCGGCAATTGACATAGTTCCGTTTTCCCGCCTACATCTCAGACCACTGCAACTTTGCATGCTCAATCAGTGGAATGGGGATTACACAGATTTGTCCCCTCTGCTAAATCTGGATCAAGAGACCAGAGATTCTCTTCTCTGGTTTCTATCTTGGGTCCATCTGTCCAGGTGAATGAGCTTCCGCAGGCCAGAATGGACTATAGTGACGACAGATGCCAGCCTTCTGGGCTGGGGCGCAGTCTGGAACTCCCTGAAGGCTCAGGGTTCGTGGAGTCAGGAGGAAGCCCTCCTTCCGATAAACATTCTGGAACTAAGAGCGATATTCAATGCTCTTCAGGCTTGGCCTCAGCTAGCTGCGGTCAGGTTTATCAGATTTCAGTTGGACAACATCATGTCTGTAGCCTATATCAACCATCAGGGGGGTACAAAGAGCCCCCTGGCGATGTTGGAGGTTTCAAAGATAATTCTATGGGCAGAGGTTCACTCTTGCCATCTCTCAGCTATCCATATCCCAGGAGTAGAGAACTGGGAGGCGGATTTTTTAAGTCGGCAGACTTTTCATCCGGGGGAGTGGGAACTCTTTCCGGAGGTTTTTTGCCCAGTTGATTCATCTATGGGGCAAACCAGAACTGGATCTCATGGCGTCTCATCAGAACGCCAAGCTTCCTTGTTACGGGTCCAGGGATCCCAAGGCAGCGCTGATAGATGCTCTAGCAGCGCCCTGGTCCTTCAGCCTGGCTTATGTGTTTCCACCGTTTCCTCTGCTCCCTCGTCTGATTGCCAAGATCAAGCAGGAGAGAGCTTCGGTGATTTTGATAGCTCCTGCGTGGCCACGCAGGACTTGGTATGCAGATCTGGTGGACATGTCATCCTTTCCACCATAGACTCTGCCGCTGAGACAGGACCTTCTACTTCAAGGTCCTTTCAAACATCCAAATCTAATTTCTCTGCGTCTGACTGCTTGGAGATTGAACGCTTGATTCTATCAAAGCGTGGTTTTTCCCAGTCGGTCATTGATACCTTAATTCAGGCTCGAAATCCTGTCACCAGGAAAATCTATCATAAGATATGGTGTAAATATCTTCATTGGTGTGAATCCAAGGGTTACTCATGGAGTAAAGTCAGAATATTATCTTTTCTCCAGGAGGGATTGGAGAAAGGATTGTCAGCTAGTTCCTTAAAGGGACAGATCTCTGCTCTGTCCTTTTGCACAAACGTCTGGCTGAGGTTCCAGACGTTCAGGCGTTTTGTCAGGCTTTAGTTAGAATTAAGCCTGTGTTTAAACCAGTTGCTCCGCCATGGAGTTTAAATTTAGTTCTTAAGGTTCTTCAAGGGGTTCCGTTAGAACTTTCCCAGATAAAAGTTTAATATCTATGGAATGCAGAGGTTCAGTTTCTAGTAGCTATCTCCTCAGCTTGAAGAGTTTCGGAGTTATCTGCTTTACAGTGTGATTCCCCTTATCTGATTTTCCATGCAGATAAGGTAGTTTTGCGTACCAAACCTGGGTTTCTGCCTAAGGTAGTATCTAATAAGAACATCAATCAGGAGATTGTTTTTTCCTTCATTATGTCCTAATCCTTCCTCAAAGAAGGAAGTCTATTACACAATCTTGATGTGGTTTGTGCTTTAAAGTTTTATTTACAAGCTCCGAAGGATTTTGTCAAACATCTGCTTTGTTTGTTGTCTACTCTGGACAGAGGAGAGGCCAAAAGGCTTCGGCAACTTCTCTATCTTTTTGGCTAAGAAGTATAATACGCTTAGCTTATGAGACTGCTGGCCAGCAGCCTCCTGAAAGAATTACAGCTCATTCCACTAGATCGGTAGCTTCCACATGGGCTTTTAAAAATGATGCCTCTGTTGAACATATTTGTAAGGCGGCGACTTGGTCTTCGCTTCATACCTTTTCTAAATAATACAAATTCGATACTTTTGCTTCTTCGGAGGCTATTTTTGGGAGAAAGGTCTTACAGGCAGTGGTGCCTTCCGTTTAAGGTCCTGCCTTGTAACCCGTGGACTGGATACACCTTTACAAGAGAAAACAAAATTTATGCTTACCTGATAAATTTATTTCTCTTGTGGTGTATCCAGTCCACGGCCCGCCCTGTCATTTTAAGGCAGGTGTTTTTTATTTTTAAACTACAGTCACCACTGCACCCTATAGTTTCTCCTTTTTTCTTGCTTGTCTTCGGTCGAATGACTGGCGGTGGCAGTTAGGGGAGGAGCTATATAGACAGCTCTTCTGTGGGTGTCCTCTTGCAGCTTGCTGTTGGGAAGGAGAATATCCCACAAGTAATGGATGGACCTGTGGACTGGATACTCCACAAGAGAAATAAATTTATCAGGTAAGCATAAGTTTTGTTTTTGTACCAAATATGATTTTAATATCAAATTGTTGTTTCTTCTCTATGTCCAGACCCTGCTAACACTTAAGGAAATATTGTTTCCACCTCCAAGCTATTAGAGTTCAGAAAAACTTCTAGTATGTGCATTATTGTGGAAGTTATAAATGGCAAAAAGCAACCATGGTAACGTTGGCGTCTTGGCTTAAACAAGTGATTCACAAGGCTTACTTTGTGGCCTTCTTAACGTATTACATCTCATTCTACAAGAGCAGTAGCAACATTGTGGACTTTTAAGAATGATTCATCTTTGGGCAGATTTGCAAAGCTGCCACATGGTCTTCTCTGCATTCTTTCTTTTTCCAAATGTTATCGTTTTTATGTTTGCTTCTTGTCAAACAGCTTTTGACAGGAATGCCCTTCCGTCTGCATTGGCTGAATAGGAACTGACAGATTTTTCTCACACTTTCCGTAACATAGACTATGGTTGCACTGATACCATTTTTTTTTTTTTTTTTTTTAAAGACCGAGTACAAGTAAAGATACTTTTTTTTTTTTCTCAAAAACTCGCAGATGCTAATTACTGATACATATTTTTAAATGTCATGTGACCGTTTCCCAAGCACAATACAGACTAATGATTTAAAATAGCTTCTTTATACTTATGAAGAACTATAACTCAAGACGGTTTTATTTGCTCGTCTTCACAAAGTTGTAAAAACTCAACAGAACATGTTTAGAAATCAAAATATTTCAATAAAATATATTAACAACAATACATAACAAATGTAAAATCACAATTAACCAAAAATGCAGTACAGTTAAAAATATAACCGTGCACTGTTTAATAATGATGAACAACACTATGGGATTGATCAGTGATGGTGAACCTTGGCCCTCAAGATTTTTTCAGAACTACATAAGTGTGAACAGAGCATTGGTAAAGCTTACCAATCAAATGTAATCTAAATCTAGTCCTATAATTGTAGGATGTGTGTTCATAGGAATTAACTTAATTTGTCATATGAACACTCTTCCTGCAATTATATAAGCTAAGGATGTTCCTCAGAGTATGTTTTGAGCATAATTGTGCAAGATGAGAACTAGCAGTGTAACAGGAAATTTTACAATTCGAATACATTTTTCAAAAGTTAGTGGCAAGTTTTTTTTTTAAGGAACAGTAGCATCTCTGCATGTTCATCTATAAGTCTGTTTCTTTTATCAGTATGGATGTTTGCCACTAAGCTTTCACTTTCCACACTACTGCATGGGGCAGAAAGATATTTTTGGGCCATTAAATGAAAACTCAAGTAAAAATTAAACTTTCATTATTCAGATAGAGCATGCAATTTTAAACAACTTTCCATTTTACTTCCATTAACAAAATGTGCACAGTCTTTTTATATTTAAACTTTGAGTCACCAGCTCCTCCTGATCATGTGCAAGAATTCACAGAATAACCGTGTATGCATTTGTGATTGGCTGATGACTGTCACATGGTACGTGTATGCATTTGTGATTGGCTGGTGGAGTGGAAATAGACATATCTTTTAAAATTGTCAGACAAAAAATCTATTTATTTGAAGTTCAGACTATGGGCTATTGCATTGTCTTTTTATCTTGCATTTGCTGATTATGTAAATCTACTGTGTTGAATGGTCCTTTAATTCTCACTTTATTAACTGCCCAGTACTTCAGGGGTTTGTCTGAACGAGGCACAGTGATCTCTCCCAGGTAGGCTTCCAGCTGTGCAGTAGCAGCTTTTGGAGCACTGCTCTCAGACATACAATAATACAAATAACAATTTGTATTGGAAGAACAGAAGTGAACAATTTTTATTTAAGTCTCCACTTTAGCTTCAAATGAAATGGGAACATGAAGTTTGAAAAAAACTCGACAAGATGGCATATGGGTAAGATTTGGAGTTATCGTTTTAAGTATCTGTGCATTTGCATGAGTACAAGTTCTGGTGCCAGTACTTGGTATCGATACCGATACTAGTATCGGTGCAACCCTAACATAGACCATCTGCTTGGATATTAATCCCATATGTTATGGAGCAATGTGGACTATTTTTTTTTATGCTTGCCTGAATTTTCGTTCGCAATTATGATTGTCCACAGACCCTGCCTGTTCTAATGACACCTCTATAGACCCTGCTTTGCCTTTCCTACCTTTATTTTCCTTTTCTCTGCTCCGCTATACATGAAACAGAGAGGTGGGAGGGTTTTAAAGCTCTTGACCTACTCCTGGTGGCTGCAAATATTTCCCATATGTTATGGAGGATTCTGGACTATCATTAGGTAAGCATAAATTTAGTTTTTTGAATTTATCCCTTCTCCTTATACATTTACACTTGTTCATGAAAGGTTAGTATTAAATTAATTATTCATTTGACACATGAAACTCTTGTAAGTAAAGTACACATTAGAATGTGTCCTTGCAAAAATTTTGTATTTTTTATTTATTCTTTCAAAGACCATGATTTAAAACAATGGTAATCTTCTTGTGTATTCTTTAAACTCAGAGCCAATTGCATAACATGTTCGCTTTGGCTCTGGTTTGGATTCAATTATCTCAACTGTTACTGGAGGAAAGGGAGCTTTCCTCCCTCGGGATAAGAAAGCAAGGAAAGAATAGATTGGAAAATTTTTTTTTTTTTTGTTCCTCTTACCAAAAGACGGAATCATCCAAGCCTACCTAGAAACCAGGATCCTCCCGTGCCAAGACTAAGCAGAACTAAACATTCAACCCCAAATCTAAATCCACATGAAGTTGCGATCCTTGAATCAGAAGCTGTTCTTGTATGGGGATAGATTGTACATCACTCTGGTCCTTGTAAGGGTCTAAAGGCTACTGCAATAGCTTTGGCTTCTTAACTTAAACAGGTGATTCACAAGGCTTTCTTGGTGGCGGGAAAGTCCTCCACCCAAACATAGTTTATTCCACTAGAATAGTTGCTACCTCATAGGCTTTAAAAAAATGATGCATCATTGGAACAGATTTGCAAAGCTGCAACATGGTCTTCTCTACATACCTTTGCCAAATGTTACCAGTTTAATGTTGGGTTTTGTTTTTTTAACATTTTTTGACAGAAAAGTTCCTCAGGAAGCAGCGTCTGGCAAATAGGAACTGCCTTATTTTCTTTCAGGATGGTGAGAGTTCACAAGACACCGCTCTAGTTTATTTTTGGTGACTGTTATATTTGCACCTCTATAGACCCCGCTATGTTGTTTCCTACCTCTATATGTCTAATTTTATCTGCTCAGCTAAGCGGAGTAGTACATGGAGGAATAAACTTTTGTTGTTCTTTGCCTCCTTTTAGTGGTGGGAATTCAATCCCACTTATCAAGACTTGTGGACTCTCACCATCCTGAAAGCATACATTTTGTTTGAGGTGAAATACAATTATGTATGATTTTTTTCATTCTTTGATTAAATTGATGTGCATTTTGTGATTATTTTTTTTTATAGCTTATTTCTCATTTTATTTGTTATATAAGTATATTTAAACTTTGAATTTTGGTTCTTGCTGATCTATTTATGATGTACTAATGGATTTAATTTCCTTTGTTTTTATTTATTTCAATATATAAATGTATAATTTGAAAGCAGGCAGAGTGGCAGTACCTGGATCCTCAAATTCTTTTCTTAATCTTTCCAAGTCTATCAGGTGGCTGCAAGTGTCATGCCATTGATCAGTATTTGCTTACTGGTTGTGAAATGTATAGATATGATATACACACAATTTTATACACACAAAAAGTTATCCACATTTTGCCAGCTGATGTAATACTTTATAGTATTATAAAAAGTTTTATTTATAAATGTTACTTAAAGGGACAGTAAATGTAAAAATGTTTACCTAATTCTACACACAGTATGTAACATCAAGCGACAGCTTTAAATATCTAAAGATTTGATAGATTTTAGCCCTCAGTTGCACATAACTGGTCTCTTCTCCAGGCTTTTTGGATCTTGTCTTCTTTTTCGAAAGCGGTTTGCGGGTGCGCTGTCTTATCACAGCGCGCCCGATTGCGCTCCCACTCTGCTCTGGTAGCGTGTGTGAGCTGCATTTAGTTAAATAGCGTGATCGGGCTTGCTGTGATTTTACAAAGCTTTTGAAAAAGACATGATCAGAAGAACCTGGAGAGGAGACCAGGTAAGTGCAAATTTGAGGGATAAAATCTATCAAATCTTTTGACTTTTAAAGCTGTGTCTAAGATAATGTTACCTAATTCTGCACTAAGGGCTCGATTTATCAAGCCATGGCAGACATATGCGTACAACACTGCGCCCTGCCCGCGCACAGCCAATCCTGCACGGGCAGGAGCTTTCAATGGGAGATTGAATTTCTCCACCTAAGAGGTGGAGAAGAGGCTAGGATGACCGCTGCTTGATGAATTGACTGCAGGTTCTCTTGTGGGAAACTGCAGTCGTAGCGAGGCGAAGGGCTTGATAAATCGAGCCTTATGTGCAGAATTATGTAACATTTCCATCTAAAGGGGAGGAGAGTCCTCGGCTTCATTCATTACTAGTGGGAATTAAGAACCTGGCCACCAGGAGGAGGCAAACACACCCCAGTCAAAGGCTTAAATACCTCACCCAGTCATTCTTTGCCTTTCGTCACAGGAGGTGAGGTGGCAGAGAGGTGCCGGAATATCGAGGTCTCTTATGAGGGGTTCTACCCTTTGCTATGGGACAGGAGTTTAAGTATCCCTTCAAGCTTCTCAACTTGAGGGCCAGGGTGAACGTTAGTCCGGAGATTCCCTTTGCGACACCATCCCGACTCGTATTAACAGCTCCTTTAGCAATCGGCGTTGACGAGTTTCGCAGATTGCTTTCTGCTCTCAAGTCCATGTCAAGAGCGCAGCAGTGGGGCTTCTTCACTCCCGGTCTTAGGAGTCCGGGTCATAGGAGGTGGTGAATGCCCTGGCCATTGGTGGTTATAAAGGTGCCTGTTCTATTCTTTTGTCTAAAAGCTATGGAGGATTCTGACGCGTTAGAGTACTCCCTCTTTATCTAAGTCTTATACCTGTGTTTATTGTGAGGTTTTGGTAGACCAGCCTGCGCAACTTTGTTCCACATGCCTTGAGAAGGCTACGACTTCCAAACTTAAGAGAATGTCTAGCACTACTGAGCCATCCACCTCTTAAGGGTCTCCGTCCTGTGAGGTACGTTCCCCATTGGCATCCCCTATACCACATGCAGCGCCCCAGGGTCTGACTGTTACCCCTTTCGGGGGAAATTGCTTGGCCGCCGGACTTTGCAGACCAGCTTGAAACGGCAGTTGCTAAGGTGATCCCTGCTTTGCTGCGTTCTGCTAAGCGCAAGCGTAGAGCTTTTCATAGCGGCCCGACCCAGGAGTTTTGTCGGACGCCCCAGAGGGGTGGTACGATGACGAGGCCCAATCCGACGTGTCGGAAAGCAGCCCTTTCAGAGTTGGAGTCCGTGTCCTCTAAACCTCCGGCAGCGGAGGAACACGGTTTTTGGTTTAAACTTGCGTTTTTTGTTGAAGCAAGTGCTGGCTACCTTAGAGGTTCTGAAACCCAAACTACCAGAGGAGCCCTCCATTCCTAAGTTGGATAAGGTTTATGAGGACAGGGTGGTTCCCCAGACCTTCCCAGTTCCTGTCAAGATGGCGAACATTATTAAGAATGAGTGGGAGCGATTAGGTTCTTCCTTTTTCCCCTTCTCAATTTAAAAAGCTTTTCCCCGTCCTGGTGACCCAGCTAGAGTTGTGGGGGACCATTCTCAAGGTGGACGGGGCCATCTCCACGCTCGCTAAGCACACGATGATTCCTTTAGTGGATAGTTCTTCATTCAAGGATCCTTTGGATAAGAAGTTGGAAAACGTGTTCAGAAAGATGTTTCAAAACACGGGGTGTTTTTTTTAACCTGCAGCGGCGGTAGCTGGAGCTGCGTCATATTGGTGTAATGCATTATTTGATATGATTGAGGGTGAACCCTCTTTCGAAGAGGTGCAGGAAAAGATTAAGGCCCTAAAGGTGGCCAATATTTTAATTTGCGACGCTAATATGCAGATTATCTGCCTGAATGCCAAGGTGTCAAGGTTTTTCGGTTCTTGCACGCAGAGCTCTGTGGCTAAAATCTTGGTTGGCGGACATGACCTCTAAGACGACGCTGTTGTCTTTGCCTTTCAAAGGCTAAGACGACGCTGTTGTCTTTGCCTTTCAAAGGCAAGATCCTGTACAGTCCATGTCTGGACTCTATCATATCCACGGTTACAGAAGGTAAGGGTGCCTTCCTTTGCCAGGATAAGAAGGCAAAGCCTAAGAGTGCTAATTTTCGTCCCTTCCGCGGGGATAAAGTGCAACGAGCTCAGCCCGCCACAAAAGCGGACCAATCCAAGGGTGCCTGGAAGCCTGCTCAAGCTTGGAACAAGTCCAAGAAGCCTGCCGAGACTAAGTCCACATGAAGGGGCGACCCCCGACTGTTCGGCGGACCGAGTGTATGGCAGATTGTCTCTGTTCTTAGACGCCTGGTTGCAGGATGTTCAGGAACTGTGGGTTCTGGAGGTGGTCGACCAGGGCTACAGGATAGGGTTCAAGTCCTCTCCGCCCAGGGGCATATTCCTTCTGTCAAACTTGTCTTCAAGGCCGGAAAAAAGAGGCCTTTCTGGGTTGTGTGCAGGATTTCTCCGCTCTAGGGCTTATCATACTAGTACCCCAGGCAGAAAGGGGTCTAGGGTATTACTCCAATTTGTTTGTGGTCCCAAAGAAGGAGGGTACGTTCCGCCCGATTCTGGAACTCAAATGTTTAAACAAGTTTCTGTCCGTTCCATTGTTCAAAATGGAAACTATCAGATCCATTCTTCCTCTAGTTTTAGAGGGGCAGCTAATGACCTCTATATAGATTTGAGGGATGCCTACCTTCATGTCCGATTCACAGGGACCATGTCAGGTTCCTCAGATTTGCCTTTCTGGATCAGCATTTCCATTTCATGGCCCTCCCCTTCGGTTTGGCGATGGCCCTGAGTCTTTACCAAGGTCCTGAGGGCCCTTCTAACAGTGGCCAGATCCCAGGGCATCGCGGTGGCTCCCTATCTGGACGATATTCTGGTTCAGGCACCACCATACCATCTGGCAGAGGTCCACACCAGGGTCCTGCTGCAGTTACTTGAATCTCACGGTTGGAGGATCAATTTCGAGAAGAGTTCTCTGGTCCCCAGTACCAAATTGGAGTTCTTGGGCACAATCATAGACTGTGTCCATGAAGATCTTTCTCACGGACAAGCGTCGCTCAAAGATGGCGTCCACCTGTCTTGCCCTTCAGTCTACAGCGAGACCGTCCATAGCTCAGTGTATGGAAATGATTGGGCTCATGGTTTCCAGCATAGACGACATTCCATTCGCCAGGTTTCATCTCAGACCTCTTCAATGGTGCATGTTGAGACAGTGGAACGGCGATCATTCCGATCTGTCGCAGCGATGCGCAGACTCGGATTTCCCTCTCCTGGTGGATTTGCCCGGATCACCTGTCCATGGGGACATCCTTCCTGAGACCGTCCTGGGAGATTGTTACCACGGACACGAGTCTGGCGGAATGGGGAGCTGTTTTGGGTGCCAGGATTGCACAGGGGAAGTGGTCTTGTTTAGAGTCCCTTCTTCCAATAAATATTCTGGAGCTTCGAGCGATCTACAATGCTCTGGAGGCGTGGCCTCGTCAGAGACTATAGCTTTATCAGGTTCCAGAAGGACAATATCACCTCAGTGGCTTACATCAACCACCAGGGAGGCACAAGGAGCTCCCTTGCAATGAGGGAGGTGTCTCAGATACTGGAATGGGCAGAGACCCACAACTGTTCGCTCTCTGCAATCCACATCCTGGGTGTGGACAACTGGGAGGCGGATTTTCTAAGCAGGCAGACTTTTCACCCGGGGGAATGGTCTCTTCACCCCGAGGTGTTTGTGGAGATCTGTCTCAGATTAGGGACTCCAGAGATCAATATCATGGCGTCTAGATTGAATTGCAAGCTTCCCCGATACGGATCGAGGTCGAGGGACCCCCATCGGAGCTAATAGACGCATTGGCGATGCCTTGGGGGTTCGGTCTAGTATACATATTCCTTCCGTTACCGCTTCTTCCTCGTGTAGTGGCACGTATAAAGCAGGAGAGAGCGTCCTCCATTCTTATTGCTCCTTCGTGGCCAAGGAGGACGTGGTTCGCGGATCTGGTAGGGAGGTTATCCTTTCCGCTGTGGAGGTTACCCTGTCGCAGGGATCTGCTGGATCAGGGTCCTTTTCAACATCAAAATCTTGATTCTCTGAGGCTGACTGCATGGAGATTGAACGCTTAGTCTTGGCAAAAAGGGGTTTTACGGAAAATGTGATTGACACACTGGTCCAGGCAAGAAAGGCGGTCACTCTTTGCATCTATCATAAGGTGTGGAGGACTTGTCCTGGTGTGAGACTCATGGCTACCCTTGGCACAGGGTGTGGGTATCAAGGATTTTGTCCTTTCTTCAAGATGGATTGGAGAAGGGTCTCGCCGCTAGTTCCCTAAAGGGGCAAATTTTGGCTTTATCTCTTCTGTTACACGGGAGACTCGCTAATATCCCTGACATACAATCCTTTGTTCAGGCTCTATCTCGAATCAGGCCTGTCTTTAAGCAGTCTGCTCCTCCTTGGATCTTAAACTTGGTACTTAAGGTCTTGTAGAAGGTCCCGTTTGAACCTATGCATTCTCTTGACATAAAAATTCTATCATGGAAGATACTCTTTCTGTTGGCCATTGCATCGGCACGCAGAGTTTCTAAACTGGCGGCCTTGCAATATGAGCCCCCCTATCTGGTGTTTCATGCAAATAAGGCTGTTCTTCGCACGGCTGTGGGGTTTCTCCCCAAGGTGGTGTCTAACCGCAACATCAATCAAGAGATGGTCGTTCCTTTATGTCCTAATCCTCCTCCTAACTATTTTTGTCGTGTATTCAGGGAAGCAGCGTTCAGAGGACTTCTTCTACTTCTTTGTCTTTTTGGCTGAGGTGACTGATCCGCTTGGCCTATGAGACAGTGGGACACAAGCCTCCTCAAAGGATTACGGCTCATTCCACTAGAGCGGTAGCTTCATCTTGGGCCTTCAAGAATAAGGCTTCTATGGAGCAGATTTGCAAGGCGGCTACCTGGTCCTCCTTGCATACCTTCAGTAAGTTTTACAAATTTTACGTTTTTGCTTCTGTTGAAGCGGTTTTTCGGAGAAAGGTTCTACACGCTGTGGTGCCCTCAGATTAAGGGTCTGCCTTTTACCCTCCTGGTTTCATTCAGTGTCCTCTAGAGCTTGGATATATATTCCCACTTGTAATGAATGAAGCCGTGGACTCTCCTCCCCTTTAGATGGAAAACATAAATTATGCTTACCTGATAATTTTATTTCCATCGATGGGAGGAGAATGAGTGGGGGAGGTATTTAAGCCTTTGTCTGGGGTGTCTTTGCCTCCTCCTGGTGGCCAGGTTTTTAATTCCCACTAGTAATGAATGAAGCCGTGGACTCTCATCCCCTCGATGGAAATAAAATGATCAGGTAAGCATAATTTGTTTTTTTTACATTTACTGTCCCTTTAAGCTTGCCAAAGCACACATTAATTGCATGGTTTAACATACATGGATTTAAATATAATTTGTGTAACAACATTTAAAATATTAGTTTAATATTGGCTTATAGATTAGCCTGTGATCTGTATGTCCACTAAATGTGTCCTGTAAAGAACACTGCATATGTGTATGTATTATATAAACACACATATACAAGTGTGTACATTAACAATGTTCTTCCCAGACCTCTTAAGGGCTAGATTACGTGTGGAGCACTAACAGTTATGCGCAAGCAAAAAAGGAGTTTATTTGCTCGTATTACAAGTTGAAAGTAAACTTGACGGCTTGAGCACAATTAAAGTTAACGCACGTCAGGTTAGCGCGTCCTAAAAAAACTCTTGTTAACTGTTTAGCGAAACAAGTGTCACAAAACATTGCAAAGTACAGTTGCTCATAACACTACAAAAATTATTTTAAAAAAATGTTTCACTAAAAAATGTATATGGACTCCGATACAAGGTATTAGAAACAATGTTAACAGGCCGACAGTAAGTTAGAAAAAAAATTGAACAGTTTTTTTTTTTGTTCCTGTGCTAAAGAGCCATCTAGGCTTGCGTCAAGCAGAGCATTTAGTTCCCTTTGGTTCAGCCGAGCTATGTTTAGCAGGCTCTCAATCCCACTGATAACACACAGCTCTGAGGCTTGTCTGCATTATAGCGTGTGTGCTTACAAAGTACTTGGACATCTTCCACTAGATGAACAAGAATGACTGTCTACTCTATGAGAAAAAACCAAAGCTACCAGGATAGTAGAAAAATATGTAACAGACTGTCACATGACCAGAACCCCCGATCAGATGAAATGAACATTCATATTTACCCCAATTGTTATTGATCTGTTTTCTTGTAACTTTGGCAACAGCCGCAACACATGTAATAATGTTATGCTAATAAAGTATTCTTGACTTGATGTGCACAGTGACCTATAGATCAGTAACCACACACATGGATTGGCAGCTGTACTTGGTATTCTTAAAGGGATCGTGCTGCTAGGCCCTCACTTGATGATTTGGCAGTCCAGATCTTGGCTTAGAGATCCATAAACTCGGCAAACTTGTTATCAAACTATACAGTGTATTATGGGGCAACTGATTGTTGTATGTATTTATGTGAATGCTGAAGGATTCCAGAATATGATCGGTGGATTAGTGGCTTCACTCAGGCAGCCTCAGATAATGCGACCAATCATCACCACTGTCTGGACACGCTCCCACTATATTGTTTTTAAGGTTGTTTAGAGTGCTGGCTTTTATGAGTGTTTATGCGTGGATGTTTAAACTCTTGTGCATATGCACTCTTACCACATTATGTATAAACGTGCACCTTGACAAAACTCAGGAGTAATTACCATAAGCTCAGTGACTCACTCACTAAATTATTCTGAAAATTGTGATTTAATGTTAGCTCCTGGATTTTTAACACATTGTCTGTAAAACCTTATAAATCTAAGCAAAATTGAATATTTAATGTTACTCTTGTCTACTTTACAGAGCTCCTGGAGAACGTAAAGCTTGTCCATAAGCCAGTATCATTACAGCCACGAGGACTAATCAACAAAGGAAACTGGTGCTATATCAATGCTGTATCCTTTTATGCCTGTCGCTAAATGTGTTTTAATATTCAAGTACCACTTCCAAGAGGTCTTCAGTGAATAATGAATAGGGTAGAGGAGTTGTGATTGAAAGTGTATAAGATGTGGCTTTTCCTAATGTGAGTTTGTTTTTTTGGCAAGAGATAAATCGTAGAACCTGAGGAACCGAAAATGTATAGCTAGAAAAAGGAGGCATCCAGTTCATAACCATACAAATTGGGATAGTACACCTTCCACCTTCTCCAAGTATGTGTACGGCAGGACGTTGGTATTAATACCCTGTGCCTGTTGGACATAGGTACTACATCACAGGGTACTTTGCTCAGCGAACCCTGTTAACGTAGTACTTACATTCAACCTTCTGCCCCATGCTGCAGTCCTGGCTTTGGCAGCTAAGACTGCAGCCAGAGGCAGAAGGCATCTGCCTTCATATGGTAAGGGAGTGCTAATCATGCTCCCTTTACCATATGAAGGCAGATCGCCGATGCAAACAGTTGCAGTCTGTGTCATGGTCTGCATCAACTTGAGTTGGTGGAGTGGGTGGGAAGTAGGGAGGTGGGCAGGCGGCACATTGCAGGTGGGGGGAGGGGAGGAATGGGGGTTACCTACCTACAGAAAAAAAATGTTTAGTGAGGGGGATGGATGGGTTCCCTACACTACAGAAAGGGGTGAGGGAGGGGCCCTACAAGCAATCGATTGTGTGTGTGTGGGGGGGGGGGGTGGGTATAGCTACACTACAGAAAAATTATATATATATATATATATATATATATATATATATATATATATATATATATATATATATATATATATATATATATATATATATATATATATATAATTTTTTTTTTATTTTTTTTTTGTTTTGTGCTGCCCTAGGCACTCAAAACTCTGCTGCCCCACCACCCTAGCTTTTAGGCCTTTTTTGGTCTGGGTGTTTCAAGACTTTTTTTTTTTTTTTTTTAATTTCATTGCATTTTCAAAGTAAATATTCACCACAGCTAGTAAAACACTTGCATACACTCAGGTTGGTTGAATTAAGCCTGCATGCATGCACCTCAGAAGGTTTGGAGGGAGAGAAAAAAGGGAGAAAGATAAAAATTTGTGCTAGTGGAAAAAATGGAGGGAGATGAAAGAAAGGAGGGAGATGAGAAAAGAAACGCACTCTGACTGTCTGACACACAATTATACTCACAAACTCTTACATTCTCTCACAGACACATAAACACTCTTCTACCCTATCTCATACACTCCCTCTTTTTCTAAGGCACTGACATTTTCCCTCACCCTCCCACACACAGCCCAGGAATAGAAATAATTTTATGGGGATTTTTCCTTTATTTTTGTTTTTATTTCATATTTCTTTCATGTAATTGGCAAGAGTCCATGAGCTAGTGACATATAGGATATACAATCCTACCAGGAGGGGCAAAGTTTTCCAAACCTCAAAATGCCTATAAATACACCCCTCACCACACCCACAATTCAGTTTTACAAACTTTGCCTCCTGTGGAGGTGGTGAAGTAAGTTTGTGCTAAGATTTCTACGTTGATATGCGCTTCTCAGCATTGTTGAAGCCCGATTCTCTCAGAGTACAGCGAATGTCAGAGGGACGTGAAGGGAGTATCACTTATTTGAATACGATGATTTCCCTAACGGGGGTCTATTTCATAGGTTCTCTGTTATCGGTCGTAGAGATTCATCTCCTACCTCCCTTTTCAGATCGACGATATACTCTCAATTTACCATTACCTCTACTAATAACTGTTTTAGTACTGGTTTTGCTATATGTGGATGGGTGTCTTTTGGTAAGGATGTTTCTTTCATGTAATTAGCAAGAGTCCATGAGCTAGTGACGTATGGGATATACATTCCTACCAGGAGGGGCAAAGTTTCCCAAACCTCAAAATGCCTATAAATACACCCCTCACCACACCCACAATTCAGTTTTACAAACTTTGCCTCCCGTGGAGGTGGTGAAGTAAGTTTGTGCTAGATTCTTCGTTGATATGCGCTTTGCAGCAGGCTGGAGCCCAGTTTTCCTCTGAGTGCAGTGAATGTCAGAGGGATGTGAAGAGAGTATTGCCTATTTGAATACCATGGTCTCCTTCTACGGGATCTATTTCATAGGTTCTCTGTTATCGGTCGTAGAGATTCATCTCTTACCTCCCTTTTCAGATCGACGATATACTCTTATATACCATTACCTCTACTGATTCTCGTTTCAGTACTGGTTTGGCTATCTACTATATGTAGATGAGTGTCCTGGGGTAAGTAAATCTTATTTTTTGTGACACTCTAAGCTATGGTTGGTCACTTTATATGTAAAGTTCTAAATATGTCTTTAAACTTATATTTGCCATGATTCAGGATAATCAGTATTCCTTTATAATTCAGACTGTCGGTTTCATTATTTGGGATAATGCATTTTAATTCAATTTATTTTTCATTACCTTGAAAATTCTCAATTGACCATTTTCCCTGCGTGCTGTTAGGCTCGCGGGGGCAGAAAATGTTTCTTTTTATTGCGTCATTCTTGGCGCAGACTTTTTTGGCGCAAAATTTTTTGTCATTTCCGGCGCCGTAGTTGACGCCGGAAGTTGTATTCTGTAAACGTCATTTTTTGACGCATGTGTATTCAGACATTTTTTTCCCGCCAAAAAATGTGGGCGTCGGTTTCGGCATCAGAGGATGATGTGGTTATTTAAATCTCACTTTTTTATTGCTTCTGGTTTTTAGAAGCTTATTATTTTGCATTTCTTTTCCCATTCCTGAAACTGTCATTTAAGGAATTTGATCATTTTGCTTTAAATATTGTTTTTTTCTATTACATATTGCAAGATTTCACTGTTCCTGTTTCAAAATCGTTCTAAGGGATTCCTTTTGACTGAAGTTCAGTCGTATCAAAGCTAAGTTCATTTATTTTAAAAATGTTATGAATGTTTTTTCTTTAGCTATGGTTTGTAATAAGTTATCATGATAAACATTTACATGCAGAATCTGTTATTATTTATGCTTTATATATTTGCTATTCTTTTTACATCTTATGTACAAGAATTACTTAGAAGATTTATAAGAATGTTTTTCTGATTCTATTTTAAAGGCTTTGTCTGACATCGTGCCTTCTAATAAAAATTTTTAGGTCTTTTTCAAACATCTTTTTTAATTATTGAAGTTTCAAATGACCAACTACATAATGATTTATCCTTCTCTGATGATGATTTTTCTCATTTCAGAATTTTCTTCATCAGATATTGACACTATCAAATCCACTTTTTTATTTTTTAAAGTACATTTGTTCTTTGTTGAAAAGGTGTTGATTATTTTGGATATTAAGGTAATTAGTTCTTTCAAGACTAACTAACATTTTATTTCTGCTTATTTTCAGAGGTTTTTTCCAGTTCCTCATACTAGGGAATGGAATAGGCTGGGAATTTTCTTTTATTCCTTCTTTAAAGGTTTTAAATTATATTCTTTGCCGGCAGTTCATTTCAATTTTGATGGTTCTCCAATTTAATGGGGCTATCTCTACTCCTGCTAATTATGCTATTGTTTCTATAGCAAAATAGTATTTATTTTTCCTTTAGGTGGTTGTATCCTATTTAAGGAAAATTATTTTTCAGGTATTTTTCTTGGACCTGTGTTTTATTTGAATGATGTTGCAATTGCTTAATTTTTTCTGTTTACTTTAAAATCAAGTATCAGATTATGTTTTTATTTAGCATTGTTAAGGGACAAAATCTACTGCTCATTTGAGGTTCAGACTGGGTGCTGTTGCATTTGTCTTGTTGTCTTGCATTTATTTATGCAAGTCTGGTGTGTTGACTGGTCTTTTAACTGAATTAACATGCTAATAATTACATTTGTATCTTCATTTTATTGAATATTTTCACAAATGAGGTTTTAATCTATGTCTTTAGCTGTTTTTAGCTAGAAGAATTTTGTGATTTCTAAAAAATCCTTATTTCTTTTTTTTCCAAGATAATCAATTATTTGGTTCATTTTGGATTCAATTCTTAACTGTTACTCGGGGCCTCAAGATTGAGTTCTAAGACTAAAACTTTAAGCTTATTTTAGTTTGGTTGTTCTTACTAAGGAACACAATTCTAATTCTTATCCAAGTAACATGTTTTTAATTGGAAGTTTTTTGGTTCTATTCGGTCCAAATTTCTTAGATTTTGGTACAGAATAAAATTTAGAGTTAAACAGTCTATGAGAAGTCTTTTTCTCTCTATTATATTCCAGCTATTCCAGTAAGGCTAACATCTTCCTATATATTTTGGGTAATGTTGAAGTGCGGCTGATCTACTGTTGGGGCTCAAGCGCTGCTCAGATCTGGAATCTTCTGGGGTATTTATTCCAGTTCCATTTTTAGGAACTGGGTTTTGGGGTTTTTATTCAAAACTATTCATTGTTCCAAAGATAGAAAATCTTAATTATGTACCATCTTTTAGATTGGTATTTATATGGTCTATTCTGCCTTTTTTTGGTCAGTGATAGCATTATTTGTTTTCATTAGATACAATAGATGCATATCTTCATTTTCTGTTTTCATTCAGATTATTTTTATTTTCTGAGACTACGGAATCTCATATGATTCAACTTTGTTTTTTCAAGACATGGTTAGAGGATCTTTTTATCAAAAGCTCTTGATTCCTCACACAAGGGTCACCTTTTTTAGGTTTCCAGATAGATTGTGTCACTGTCTTTGTCTCTAACAGACAAGTGACTTTTTTATTGGGTTCTGTCTGTCGGTGCCTTCAGTTTCTATTATTTCCTTCAGTTGCTATATATGCATGGAAATTTAGGTCTTATGGCTGCAGCATTGGATTTAATTCCCTTTGTTCATTTTCATAGAAAACCTTTCCAGTTTTTTATGCTGAATAATGGTGCAGGGATTCTAGGATTTCACTTTTTAAATCTTCAAATTCTATGTTTATCTATCTTTGATTCGGTGGTTAAGATCACCATCATTTAGTTCTACAGGTCTCTTCGATTCTTTCAACCTGGACCATGATCTCTATAGATGCGAGTCTTTTAGGTTGGGAGGCTGTCTGAGGTTCTCTGTCAGCACAAGGGGTTTGGAAATCTCAGGAGGCGAGATTACCATTTGATATTTTGGAACTCCGTGCATTCCCAGAGTTCTTCAGTTGGTTTCTTTTGAAGAAGAGACGTTTATTGTTTTTTTCAGACATTATCACATCTGTGGTGTATGTCAATCATCAGGGTGTGATTACCAGTCTTTAGACTGTGACAAAAGTATCTCGGCTATTTGCTTGGGCTAAATCCAGCTCCTATCTAAATTCTGGGGTCCTTTTCCCAGGTATAGACGTTTGGGAAGCGGATTATCTCTGTTAATCAAGCTTTACATCCGGGAGAATGGTCTCTTTACCCAGATATGTTTTTCAATTTTTCTGATGTGAGGGCTTCCAGAAATGGATCTGTTGGCCTCTCGTCTTATCAAGGAACTTCCCAGGGGCCTATTTCAGGTCCGGGGATCCTCAGGCGGAAGTAGCGTATGCATTGACACTTCCTTGGAATTATCATTCTGTCTATATCTTCCGCCTCTAGTTCTTCCAAAATTCTAATGGAGCGTTCGTTTTGTACTGCTGGTGGTTCCATTATGGCCTCACAGGTTTTGGTATGTGGATCTAATTCGGATGGCCAATTGCCAACCTTGGACATTTCCGTTAAGACCAGACCTATCTCAAGGCCCATTTTTCCATCAGGATCTCAATTCATTTAATTTGAAGGTATGGAGATTGAACGTTTGATTCTTAGTCATAGAGGTTTCTCTGACTCGGTGATTAATACTATGTTACAGGTTTGTAAATCTGTCTCTAGAAAGATTTATTATCGAGTTTGGAAGACTTACATTTCTTGGTGTTCTTCTCATAAATTCTTTTAAAAGAATCTAAATACGTGGAGTGTAGGTGGCGCTAGAAGTACACTAAGTATACCAAGCTATGGGTTAATAAACTAAAGTCAAAAATAGCCCAACACAATATGTTTCTTAGGTCAGACTGAAACTTCCGTATAAACTTCCGTGTAAACTGTCTGGTTGAATAAGTAGAAATACATACAACTGATTATGAATTTTGTACAAATTTATTCTTTGTTGAAATAGTATAAAAAATAGTCTAAAAAAAATCAAACTCTCTCATACAATTGGCCCACACTCTTCAATCGCAACAACTTTCAGGTCAAAATAGCTCTCTGGTCAAAATAGCTACCACAAATACAATAGCGATACTAAAACAATTCAATACTAAAATAATGCTAAAACAATGTAGTGAAAAATACAGTCGTCTAAGACCAATTAGCACAAATGAATAATTTAGGCAGTTTGATTATAGTATAACTTTCTGGCTGTGGTTATATTTCCTTTACAAGTCTCTGCTCGTTAAACACTTTCTCCCATTATGGCCACAATCAAACAAAGGCCTGTCTCCAATGGGTTATGGCAAACCCGTGATTCAAATTGTTCTTATAATACGCCCTGTCACAGAGGAGAATCCGGCTTTCACCTTTGCAAAAAAGGGGGGTTCCTCAGTTTAAAGTCAGCAGTCTTATGCAAAAAGGGGATTCCCCAGTGTCAGATCGGCAGTCTTTTGAGGGTTCCCAAATAGGAACAATAATAGCAGACACCAGAGTCTATTTTAATTAAACTCCCACAGACAATCTTAGTCCGGTTTAGATGTTATTTAGCGGGGGGAGCTATTAACAGTACAGATACTCTCACCTGCTACTCCTTGTCTGGGTATGTCAGCTCCGGGGGATCGAACCTAGGATCCCCAGAGCTGAGGGCTAGGATGTTACCTCTAAGCTACTTACTGTTGATATAACTATGTCAGAATATCAATTGTATATATTCTTCTTTTCTTTCATGTAATTAGCAAGAGTCCATGAGCTAGTGACGTATGGGATATACATTCCTACCAGGAGGGGCAAAGTTTCCCAAACCTCAAAATGCCTATAAATACACCCCTCACCACACCCACAAATCAGTTTTACAAACTTTGCCTCCTGTGGAGGTGGTGAAGTAAGTTTGTGCTAGATTCTACGTTGATATGCGCTCCGCAGCAGGTTGGAGCCCGGTTTTCCTCTCAGCGTGCAGTGAATGTCAGAGGGATGTGAAGAGAGTATTGCCTATTTGAATTCAATGATCTCCTTCTACGGGGTCTATTTCATAGGTTCTCTGTTATCGGTCGTAGAGATTCATCTCTTACCTCCCTTTTCAGATCGACGATATACTCTTATATATACCATTACCTCTACTGATTCTCGTTTCAGTACTGGTTTGGCTTTCTACAACATGTAGATGAGTGTCCTGGGGTAAGTAAGTCTTATTTTCTGTGACACTCTAAGCTATGGTTGGGCACTTTTATATAAAGTTCTAAATATTTGTGTTTAAACATTTATTTGCCTTGATTCAGGATGTTCAACGTTCCTTATTTTCAGACAGTCAGTTTCATATTTGGGATAATGCATATGGATAATTCAATTTTTTCTTACCTTAAAATTTGACTTTTTTTCCTGTGGGCTGTTAGGCTCGCGGGGGCTGAAAATGCTTCATTTTATTGCGTCATTCTTGGCGCGGACTTTCTTGGCGCAAAAATTTTCTTGTCATTTCCAGCGTCATACGTGTCGCCGGAAGTTGCGTCATTTTTTTGACGTTTTTGCGCCAAAAAATGTCTGCGTTACTGGATGTGGTGCCATTTTTGGCGCCAAAAGCATTTAGGCGCCAAATAATGTGGGCGGCTTTTTTGGCGCTAAAAAATTCGAGCGTCATTGTTGTCTCCACAATATTTAAGTCTCATTATTTATTGCTTCTGGTTGCTAGAAGCTTGTTCATTGGCATTTTTTTCCCATTCCTGAAACTGTCATTTAAGGAATTTGATCAATTTTGCTTTATATGTTATTTTTTCTATTACATATTGCAAGATGTCTCAAATGGACTCTGAATCAGAAGCCACTTTTGGAAAAACGCTTAACTGAGTTTCAGTTCTACCAAAGCTAAGTTCATTTATTTTAAATGTTATAAATGTTTATCTTTAGCTATGGTTTGTAATAAGATATTATGTTATACTTTTACTTGCGGAATCCATTAGTATTTATGCTTTATATATTTTCTTTTCTTACAAGAAATATTTAGAAGACTTATAAGAAATATTTTTCTGATTCTATGTTAAAGGCTTTGTCTGACTTCGTGCCTTCTAATAAAATTTTTAGGTCTTTTTCACTTTTTTAATTATTGAAGTTTCAAATGACCAACAACATACTGATTTATCCTTCTCTGATGATGTTTTGTTCAGAAATTTTCTTCATCAGATATTGACACTAACAAATCTACTTTTTTATTATTTTTCAATTATTAAAGTACATTTGTTCTTTGTTGAAAAGGTGTTGATTATTTTGGATATTAAGGTAACTAGTTCTTTAAGACTAGCTGACATTATTTCTGCCTATTTATTTCTTTAGAGGTTTTCTTTCCAATTCCCTATACTAGGGAATGGAATAGGCTGAGAATTTTCTTTTATTCCTTCTTCAAAAAGGTTTTAAACTATATTCTTTGCCAGCAGTTAAACTCAATTTGGAGGGTTCTCCAATTTATTGGGGCTATCTCTAATTCTACTAATTATGCTATTGTTTCTATAGCAAAATAGTATTTATTTTCCTTTAGATAGTTGTATCTTATTTATGGAAAATTATTTAGTTTCAGGTCCTTTTCTTGGTCCTGTGATTTATTTGGATATTGCAATTGCTTCATTTTCTCTGTTTACTTTAAGATCAAGTATCAGATTATGATTTATTTTAGCATTGTTAAAGGGACAACATTTACTAGACTAGGTGCTGTTGCATTTGTCTTGTTGTTTTGCATTTATTGATTATGCAAGTCCACTGTATTGGCTGGTCCTTTAAACTGGACTATCATGCTAATAATTTAATTTCTGTCTTCATTTTATTGAATATTTTCGCAAATTAGGGTTAATCTATGTCTTTAGCTTTTTTAGCTAAAAAATCCATATTTCCTTTGTTCTAAGATAATCAATTAATTGTTTTATAATTGGATTCAATTCTTAACTGTTACTCTGGGCTTCAAGGTTGAGTTCTAAGACTAAAACTTTAAGCTTATACTAGTTTGGTTGTTCTTATTAAGGAACGAATTCCTGACTTCTTTCCCAAGTAACATGTCTATAATTGGAGTTCGAAATCAGCTCCCTAATTTTGCGATGTACGTGCCGTATTCCAGCTTGGCAGGTTAAGGCTTCTTTGAAATTTATTTTTGTCCAAATTTCTTTGATTTTATTCCAGCAAGGCTAACACTTTCTTTAACTGTGTTTCTGTCCTATATATTTTGGGTACTGTTGGAGCATGGCTGGGCACCCATGGGGTTCAAGCGCTGCTCAGACCTGGAATCTTCTGGGGTATTTCTTCCAGTTTCTTTTGAGGAACCGGGTTTTGGAGTTTTATTCAAACTATTTTGCCTTTTTATGGTCTTTGATAGCATTATTTGTTTTCATTAGATACAATAAATGCATATTTTCATTTTTCTGTTTTCATTCAGATTATTTTCTGAGGATGTGGAATCTCATATGATTCACTTACTCTTCAGGACATAGTTAGAGGATCTTCTTTTCTAAAGCTCTTGATTCCTCACACAAGGGTCACCTTTTTTAGGTTTCCAGATAGTTTGTTTCATTGTCCTTGTCTCTATCAGACAAGGGATAATGTTATTGGGTTCCGTCTATCGGTACCTTTAGTCTCTATTATTTCCTTCAGTTGCTATATATGCATAGAAGTTTTAGGTCTTAAGACCACAGCATTGGATTCAATTCCCTTTGCTCATTTTCTCTAGAAAGAACCTTTCCAGTCTTTTATAAGTGTTTCTTCAAGAACATGGTTGGAGGATCAATTTACCTACAAGTTCATTTGATTCCTCAGTCAAGGGTAACCTTTTTAGGTTTCCTGATAGATTCAGTGTTCTTGATTCTGTGTCTGACGGACAAGAGGCGTCTGAAATTGGTTTCAGCTTATCGAAACCTTCAGTCTCAATCATTCCCTTCGGTAGCCTTATGCATGGAAATTCTAGGTCTTATGACTGCTGCATTGGACGCGATTCCCTTTGCTCGTTTTCACATGCGACCTCTTCAGCTCTGTATGCTGAACCAGTGGTGCAGGGATTATACAAAGATATCTCAATTAATATCTTTAAAACAGATTGTTCGACACTCTCTGACGTGGTGGACAGATCACCATCGTTTAGTTCAGGGGGCTTCTTTTTGTTCCTCCAACCTAGACTGTGATCTCAACAGATGCAAATCTGACAGGTTGGGGAGCTGTATGGGGGTTTCTGACAGCACAAGGGGTTTGGGAATCTCAGGAGGTTAGATTACCAATCAACATTTTTGGAACTCCGTGCAATTTTCAGAGCTCTTCAGTCGTGGCCTCTTCTAAGAGAGAGTCGTTCATTTGTTTCTAGACGGACGATGTCACAACCGTGGCATATGTCAATCATCAAGGAGGAACTCAGTCCTCTGGCTATGAAAGAAGTCTCTTGAATACTTGTATGGGCGGAATCCAGCTCCTGTCTAATTTCTGCGGTTCGTATCCCAGGTATAGACAATTGGGAAGCGGATTATCTCAGTCGCCAAACACTACATCCGGGCGAATGGTTTCTTTACCCAGAGGTATTTCTTCAGATTGTTCACATATGGGGACTTCCAGAAATAGATCTGATGGCTTCTCATCTAAACAAGAAGCTTCCCAGGTATCTGTCCAGATCCAGGGATCCTCAGGCGGAAGCAGTGGATGCATTGTCACTTCCTTGGAAGTATCATCCTGCTTATATCTTTCCGCCTATAGTTCTTTTTCCAAGATTCTAAAGGAACGTTCGTTTATTCTGCTGGTGGCTCCAGCATGGCCTCACAGGTTTTGGTATGTGGATCTTGTCCGGATGGCCACTTGCCAACCGTGGACTCTTCCGTTAAGACCAGACCTTCTATCGCAAGGTCCTTTTTTTCTATCAGGTTCTCAAATCCTTAAATTTGAAGGTATGGAGATTGAACGCTTGATTCTCAATCATAGAGGTTTCTCTGACTCTGTGATTAATACTATGTTACAGGCTCGTAAAACTATCTAGGAAGATATATTATTGAGTCTGGAAGATTTTCATTTCTTGGTGTTTTTCTCATCATTTTTCTTGGCATTTTTCAGAATTCCTAGAATTTTACAGTTTCTTCAGGATGGTTTGGATAAGGTTTGTCTGCAAGTTCCTTGAAAGGTCAAATCTCTGCTCTTTCTGTTCTTTTTCACAGAAAGATTGCTAGTCTTCCTGATATTCATTGTTTTGTACAAGCTTTGGCTCGTATAAAACCTGTCATTAAGTCAATCTCTCCTCCTTGGAGTTTGAATTTGGTTCTGGGGGCTCTTCAAGCTCCTCCGTTTGAACCTATGCATTCGCTGGACATTTAATTACTTTCTTGGAAAGTTTTGTTTCTTTTGGCCATCTCTTCTGCTAGAAGAGTTTCTGAATTATCTGCTCTTTCTTGTGAGTCTCCTTTTCTGATTTTTCATCAGGATAAGGCAGTGTTGCGAACTTCTTTTAAATTTTTACCTAAGGTTGTGAATTCTAACAACATTAGTAGAGAAATTGTGGTTCCTTCATTGTGTCCTAATCCTAAGAATTCTAAGGAAAACTCGTTGCATTCTTTGGATGTAGTTAGAGCTTTGAAATATTATGTTGAAGCTACTAAGGATTTCCGAAAGACTTCTAGTCTATTTGTTATCTTTTCCGGTTCTAGGAAAGGTCAGAAGGCTTCTGCCATTTCTTTGGCATCTTGGTTAAAATCTTTGTTTCATCATGCCTATGTCGAGTCGGGTAAAACTCCGCCTCAAAGGATTACAGCTCATTCTACTAGGTCAGTTTCTACTTCCTGGGCGTATAGGAATGAAGCTTCAGTTGATCAGATTTGCAAAGCAGCCACTTGGTCTTCTTTGCATACTTTTACTAAATTCTACCATTTTGATGTGTTTTCTTCTTCTGAAGCAGTTTTTGGTAGAAAAGTACTTCAGGCAGCTGTTTCAGTTTGATTCTTCTGCTTATAATTTCAGTTTTTTTCATTATAAGATTTAAACTTTATTTTGGGTGTGGATTTTTTTCAGCGGAATTGGCTGTCTTTATTGTATCCCTCCCTCTCAAATGACTCTTGCATGGAAGATCCACATCTTGGGTAGTCATTATCCCATACGTCACTAGCTCATGGACTCTTGCTAATTACATGAAAGAAAACATAATTTATGTAAGAACTTACCTGATAAATTAATTTCTTTCATATTAGCAAGAGTCCATGAGGCCCACCCTTTTGTGGTGGTTATGATTTTTTTGTATAAAGTACAATTATTCCAATTCCTTATTTTTTATGCTTTCGCACTTTTTTCTTATCACCCCACTTCTTGGCTATTCGTTAAACTTATTTGTGGGTGTGGTGAGGGGTGTATTTATAGGCATTTTGAGGTTTGGGAAACTTTGCCCCTCCTGGTAGGAATGTATATCCCATACGTCACTAGCTCATGGACTCTTGCTAATATGAAAGAAATGAATTTATCAGGTAAGTTCTTACATAAATTATGTTTTTTGTTAATCTATAGATCCTTACGCCTATCTGTCAGTTTTTTATTAAAGGACCTCTAGATATCCTAAAACAGTATTCTTCTATAGGATAGTTCTAAATTAAATACTAGTTAAGTCCCAGACTGCTGCTGAGCTGGAGTTTAAAGTTATATTATAAATAATGCTAGGTCCCTACCTTACACCTAGGGGATTCGATCTCGGGGACTTGGCTTAATACACTGCGACCTTACCACTATGCTATAGAGGTTCCCAATACTCATACTAACATTTTGGAATTTAAATAATGAACTCCTTCCTAAACTATCATTATAATTTTGAATCCGATATGGTATATTTAAGATATCGTCTGAATAACAAAAATGTAAGGATCCTATTTAAAAATATGTTTATATTTCTTTCATGTAATTAGCAAGAGTCCATGAGCTAGTGACGTATGGGATATACATTCCTACCAGGAGGGGCAAAGTTTCCCAAACCTCAAAATGCCTACAAATACACCCCTCACCACACCCACAAATCAGTTTTCCAAACTTTGCCTCCTATGGATGTGGTGAAGTAAGTTTGTGCTAGATTCTACGTTGATATGCGCTCCGCAGCAGGTTGGAGCCCGGTTTTCCTCTCAGCGTGCAGTGAATGTCAGAGGGATGTGAGGAGAGTATTGCCTATTTGAATTCAATGATCTCCTTCTACGGGGTCTGTTTCATAGGTTCTCTGTTATCGGTCGTAGATATTCATCTCTTACCTCCCTTTTCAGATCAACGATATACTCTTATATATATATATATACCATTACCTCTGCTGATTTTCGTTTCAGTACTGGTTTGGCTTTCTACAACATGTAGATGAGTGTCCTGGGGTAAGTAAGTCTTATTTTCTGTGACACTCTAAGCTATGGTTGGGCACTTTGTTTATAAAGTTCTAAATATATGTATTCAAACATTTTTTTGCCTTGACTCCGGATGTTCAACATTCCTTTTTTTCAGACAGTCAGTTTCATATTTGGGATAATGCATTTGAATCAATCATTTTTTTCTTACCTTAAAATTTGACTTTTTCCCTGTGGGCTGTTAGGCTCGCGGGGGCTGAAAATGCTTAATTTTATTGCGTCATTCTTGGCGCGGACTTTTTTGGCGCAAAAATTTTTCTGTTTCCGGCGTCATACGTGTCGCCGGAAGTTGCGTCATTTTTGACGTTCTTTTGCGCCAAAAGTGTCGGCGTTCCGGATGTGGCGTCATTTTTGGCGCCAAAAAGCATTTAGGCGCCAAATAATGTGGGCGTCTTATTTGGCGCTAAAAAAATATGGGCGTCACTTTTGTCTCCACATTATTTAAGTCTCATTATTTATTGCTTCTGGTTGCTAGAAGCTTGTTCACTGGCATTTTTTCCCATTCCTGAAACTGTCATTTAAGGAATTTGATCAATTTTGCTTTATATGTTGTTTTTTCTATTACATATTGCAAGATGTCCCACGTTGCAACTGAGTCAGAAGATACTTCTGGAAAATCGCTGCCTGGTGCTGGAGCTACCAAAGCTGTGTATCTGCTGTAAACTTTTGGTAGCTGTTCCTCCAGCTGTTTGTATTGAATGTCATGACAAACTTGTTAATGCAGATAATATTTCCTTTAGTAAAGTTCCATTACCTGTTGCTGTTCAGTCAACATCTAATACTCAGTGTTCCTGATAACATAAGAGATTTTGTTTCTAAATCCATTAAGAAGGCTATGTCTGTTATTCCTCCTTCTAGTAAACATAAAAAGTCTTTTAAAACTTCTCATTGTTCAGATGAATTTTTAAATGAACATCATCATTCTGATTCTGATAGTGGTTCTTCTGGTTCAGAGGATTCTGTCTCAGAGGTTGATGCTGATAAATCTTCATATTTATTTAAAATGGAAATTATTCGTTCTTTACTTAAAGAAGTCCTAATTGCATTAGAAATTGAGGATTCTGGTCCTCTTGATACTAAATCTAAACGTTTAGATAAGGTTTTTAAATCTCCTGTAGTTATTCCAGAAGTTTTTCCTGTTCCTGGATCTATTTCTGAAGTAATTTCCAGGGAATGGAATAATTTGGGTAATTCATTTACTCCTAAACGTTTTAAGCAATTATATCCTGTGCCATCTGACAGATTAGAGTTTTGGGACAAAATCCCTAAGGTTGATGGGGCTGTCTCTACTACTGCTAAGCGTACTACTATTCCTACGGCAGATGGTACTTCCTTTAAGGATCCTTTAGATAGGAAAATTGAATCCTTTCTAAGAAAAGCTTATTTGTGTTCAGGTAATCTTCTTAGACCTGCTATATCTTTAGCGGATGTTGCTGCAGCTTCAACTTTTTGGTTGGAAGCTTTAGCGCAACAAGTTACAGATCATAATTCTCATAGCATTAATATTCTGCTTCAACATGCTAATAATTTTATTTGTGATGCCATCTTTGATATCATTAGAGTTGATGTCAGGTATATGTCTCTAGCTATTTTAGCTAGAAGAGCTTTATGGCTTCAAACTTGGAATGCTGATATGTCTTCTAAGTCTACTTTGCTTTCCCTTTCTTTCCAGGGTAATAAATTATTTGGTTCTCAGTTGGATTCTATTATCTCAACTGTTTCTGGAGGGAAAGGAACTTTTTTTACCTCAGGATAAAAAGTCTAAAGGTAAATTCAGGTCAAATAATCGTTTTAGTTCCTTTCGTCACAACAAGGAACAAAAGCCTGATCCTTCATCCTCAGGAGCGGTATCAGTTTGGAAACCATCTCCAGTCTGGAATAAATCCAAGCCTTTTAGAAAATCAAAGCCAGATCCTAAGTCCACATGAAGGTGCGGCCCTCATTCCAGCTCAGCTGGTAGGGGGCAGATTACGTTTTTTCAAAGAAATTTGGATCAATTCCGTTCACAATCTTTGGATTCAGAACATTTCAGAAGGGTACAGAATTGGTTTCAAGATAAGTCCTCCTGCAAAGAGATTTTTTCTTTCCCGTGTCCCAGTAAATCCAGCGAAGGCTCAAGCATTTCTGAAATGTGTTTCAGATCTAGAGTTGGCTGGAGTAATTATGCCAGTTCCAGTTCTGGAACAGGGGCTGGGGTTTTATTCAAATCTCTTCATTGTATCAAAGAAGGAGAATTCCTTCAGACCAGTTCTGGATCTAAAAATATTGAATCGTTATGTAAGGATACCAACATTCAAAATGGTAACTGTAAGGACTATCCTGCCTTTTGTTCAGCAAGGGCATTATATGTCTACTATAGATTTACAGGATGCATATCTGCATATTCCGATTCATCCAGATCACTATCAGTTTCTGAGATTCTCTTTCCTAGACAAGCATTACCAGTTTGTGGCTCTGCCGTTTGGCCTAGCAACAGCTCCAAGAATTTTTACAAAGGTTTTCGGTCCCCTTCTGTCTGTAATCAGAGAACAGGGTATTGTGGTATTTCCTTATTTGGACGATATCTTGGTACTTGCTCAGTCTTCACATTTAGCAGAATCTCATACGAATCGACTTGTGTTGTTTCTGCAAGATCATGGTTGGAGGATCAATTTACTAAAAAGTTCATTGATTCCTCAGACAAGGGTAACCTTTTTGGGTTTCCAGATAGATTCAGTGTCCATGACTCTATCTTTGACAGACAAGGGACGTCTAAAATTGATATCAGCTTGTCGAAACCTTCAATCACAATCATTCCCTTCGGTAGCCTTATGCATGGAAATTCTAGGTCTTATGACTGCTGCATCGGACGCGATCCCCTTTGCTCGTTTTCACATGCGACCTCTTCAGCTCTGTATGCTGAACCAATGGTGCAGGGATTACACGATGATATCTCAATTAATATCTTTAAAACCGATTGTACGACACTCTCTAACGTGGTGGACAGATCATCATCGTTTAGTTCAGGGGGCTTCTTTTGTTCTTCCGACCTGGACTGTAATTTCAACAGATGCAAGTCTTACAGGTTGGGGAGCTGTGTGGGGGTCTCTGACGGCACAAGGGGTTTGGGAATCTCAGGAGGTGAGATTACCGATCAATATTTTGGAACTCTGTGCAATTTTCAGAGCTCTTCAGTCTTGGCCTCTTCTGAAGAGAGAATCGTTCATTTGTTTTCAGACAGACAATGTCAGATCTGTGGCATACATCAATCATCAAGGAGAGGGACTCACAGTCCTCTAGCTATGAAAGAAGTATCTCGAATTCTGGTTTGGGCGGAATCCAGCTCCTGTCTAGTTTCTGCGGTTCATATCCCAGGTATAGACAATTGGGAAGCGTATTATCTCAATCGCCAAACGTTGCATCCGGGCGAATGGTCTCTTCACCCAGAGGTATTTCTTCAGATTGTTCAAATGTGGGGACTTCCAGAAATAGATCTGATGGCCTCTCATCTAAACAAGAAACTTCCCAGGTATCTGTCCAGATCCAGGGATCCTCAAGCGGAAGCAGTGGATGCATTGTCACTTCCTTGGAAGTATCATCCTGCCTATATCTTTCTGCCTCTAGTTCTTCTTCCAAGAGTGATCTCCAAGATTCTGAAGGAATGCTCGTTTGTTCTGCTGGTAGCTCCAGCATGGCCTCACAGGTTTTGGTATGCGGATCTTGTCCGGATGGCTTCTTGCCAACCGTGGACTCTTCCGTTAAGACCAGACCTTCTGTCGCAAGGTCCTTTTTTCCATCAGGATCTCAAATCCTTAAATTTAAAGGTATGGAGATTGAACGCTTGATTCTTAGTCAAAGAGGTTTCTCTGACTCGTAAATCTGTATCTAGAGAGATATATTATAGAGTCTGGAAGACTTATATTTCTTGGTGTCTTTCTCATCATTTTTCCTGGCATTCTTTTAGAATTCCGAGAATTTTACAGTTTCTTCAGGATGGTTTAGATAAAGGTTTGTCTGCAAGTTCCTTTAAAGGACAAATCTCTGCTCTTTCTGTTCTTTTTCACAGAAAGATTGCTATTCTTCCTGATATTCATTGTTTTGTACAAGCTTTGGTTCGTATAAAACCTGTCATTAAGTCAATTTCTCCTCCTTGGAGTTTGAATTTGGTTCTGGGGGCTCTTCAAGCTCCTCCGTTTGAACCTATGCATTCATTGGACATTAAATTACTTTCTTGGAAAGTTTTGTTCCTTTTGGCCATCTCTTCTGCCAGAAGAGTTTCTGAATTATCGGCTCTTTCTTGTGAATCTCCTTTTCTGATTTTTCACCAGGATAAGGCGGTGTTGCGAACTTCTTTTGAATTTTTACCTAAGGTTGTGAATTCCAACAACATTAGTAGAGAAATTGTGGTTCCTTTATTATGTCCTAATCCTAAGAATTCTAAGGAGAAATCTTTGCATTCTTTGGATGTAGTTAGAGCTTTGAAATATTATGTTGAAGCTACTAAGACTTTCCGAAAGACTTCTAGTCTATTTGTTATCTTTTCCGGTTCTAGGAAAGGTCAGAAGGCCTCTGCCATTTCTTTGGCATCTTGGTTGAAATCTTTAATTCATCATGCTTATGTCGAGTCGGGTAAAACTCCGCCTCAAAGGATTACGGCTCATTCTTCTAGGTCAGTTTCTACTTCCTGGGCGTTTAGGAATGAAGCTTCGGTTGATCAGATTTGCAAAGCAGCAACTTGGTCTTCTTTGCATACTTTTACTAAATTCTACCATTTTGATGTGTTTTCTTCTTCTGAAGCTGTTTTTGGTAGAAAAGTTCTTCAGGCAGCTGTTTCAGTTTGAATCTTCTGCTTATATTTTCAATTTAAATTATTTTGGGTGTGGATTATTTTTCAGCGGAATTGGCTGTCTTTATTTTATCCCTCTTGCTAATTACATGAAAGAAAACATAATTTATGTAAGAACTTACCTGATAAAATAATTTCTTTCATATTAGCAAGAGTCCATGAGGCCACCCTTTTTGTGGTGGTTATGATTTTTTTGTATAAAACACAATTATTCCAATTCCTTATTTTTTATGCTTTCGCACTTTTTCTTATCACCCCACTTCTTGGCTATTCGTTAAACTGATTTGTGTGTGTGGTGAGGGGGTGTATTTGTAGGCATTTTGAGGTTTGGGAAACTTTGCCCCTCCTGGTAGGAATGTATATCCCATACGTCACTAGCTCATGGACTCTTGCTAATATGAAAGAAATGAATTTATCAGGTAAGTTCTTACATAAATTATGTTATTTAATTTTTACTTCTTAAGGGATAAAGAATTCCTAGGTTAGCATTCTAGTTAGGAAAAAAAAAAAAAAGGTTAATGTGTTTTTGAGAGAAAATATTGGGTGTTATTAATTTATTACTCTAATTACGATAAAAACGGATTTATATCCAGTTCAGAATTTAAACCGTTCGGGTATAAGGTGTTAAAGTTATAAATCATTTCCGCCTCCTTTTTCAGGAGTAAAGCGTCCAGATTTCCCCCTCTCCAATTGCCTTTTATTTTGCATAGGTCCCTAAACTTGAGGTCTTTAGTGCTGTTTTTATGCACCTCTCTAAAGTGCTGGTACAAATGCGTCTCTAAGATGCCATTTTCAATGTGCCAGAGGTGCTCACGGATTCTATCTCTTAGCATTCTTGATGGTTCTCCGATATATATCAGGCCACATGAGCACTGTAACATATATATATAACGCCCCTACTACTACATCTTAGGACATCTTTTTAATTTTATATTGAATATTCAATCCTGGAATACTGATGTTTTTCTTTTTTGTACTATGCTTGCATGATTTGCATGAAATGCAAGGATAGAATCAGTTTAGTTCTTTGCCCCATAAGTCCCTTTCTTTACCTTTCTGACACATTTTACCTTTTTTGAATTTGCTTGGGGCCAGCATAGATTTGAGATTTTTTGTTTTTTTAAAAACCATTCTAGGGAACGGTGGTAATTTATCTCCCACTATAGGGTCGCTTTTGACAATATGCCAATGTTTCCTCAATATTTTCCTTATCCTATTATGTTCATCACTGAATTCGGTTACAAATGGTACATCATATTCATCTCTAATTAAATTGGCTTTAGTTTTATAAGTGAGTAGGGTATCCCTATTTGTTTCTCTAGCTCTTATAACTGCATTATTTATAATCTCCTCTTTGTAACCTCTTTCAACAAATTTTTTCTCTAGTAATTTAATTTGTTCTTCAAAATCACCCATTTCAGTACAATTTTTCCTGATTCTCAGGCATTGTCCTACTGGAATATTATTTTTCCACTTTGAAAAGTGGCAACTGGACGCATGGATGTAGTTATTGGAATCAGTTGGTTTGAAATGGGTCTTTGTTATTAATTTATTGTTTTCCACCCTAATATCTAAATCTAAAAATGTTAGTGTCCTTGCTTATTTGATATGTAAAAGATAATCCTTTATCATTATTGTTCATTATTCCAAACATATTCGTCAGATCTTCTTCGCTCCCTTTCCATAGGATGATAATATCATTGATATATCTTTTAAAAAGCACGAGACTCGCACCGAGCCCCGCAAACCGGAGAAATCTATTTTCCCAGTCTCCCATAAACAGATTTGCGTAGCTCGGTGCGAATCTCGTGCCCATTGCTGTTCCCTCTACTTGCAGATAATAGTTGCTATCGAATGAGAAATAGTTATGTTCTAAAATGAAACTGATGCATTCTATTAGAAAAGTACCCTGCTCTTTTTTTAGGACTGAATCTTGTTGTAGAAATCCCTCTACTGCCTCTTTACCAAGAGTATGGTTAATATTAGTATATAACGATACCACATCACAGGTGGCTAATAGATAGTCTTCCTTCCATTCTATTTCATTAAGTAATTTTAGTAAGCTGGTAGAATCTTTTAAATAGGTGTCTAATTTGACTACATATTTCTGTAGAAACTTATCGACATATTCAGATAAGTTGGCCGTAAGAGATCCTATGCCTGAGACAATAGGTCTTCCGGGTGGGTTCACTAAGTTTTTATGTACTTTCGGCAGATAGTAAAAAAATAGGAATTATTGGGTATTGTGGTTTTAAATATATGTATTCTTTGTCTGTTAAAATTCCCTCGTCTTGTCCTTTCAAAAGTGTCTTATTTAATTTCTCTAAATATTTATTTGTTGGATCCAAAGCCAACTTTCTATATGTCTTCGTGTCATTCAATAGTCTATCTGCTTCTTCCTTATATTTTACAGTATCTAAAATTACCCCCCCCCCTTTATCTGCCATTTTTATGGTTATGGTCTCATCATCTTGTAATTCCTTTAATATTTCTCTTTCTTTTTTGGTTAGATTTTTCTTATTATGTTTTCCTGATCCCTCTAATTTCCTTAGGTCGGCTAGGACCATCTTCTCAAATGTTTCTAGGTTGCTACCCTTATCGTTACTAGGATAGAAATTTGACTTCGTCTTAAGAGAAGTATGTTGATACATCTCTTCTTTCTTATTACTATTAACATTAGTGTTATATCTATCAATAGGATTTTTCAGAAAAAAACTTTTAAGGGTTAGATTTCTTACGTATTTCCTCACGTTAATATGAGTTTCAAATTTATTTAACGGGTTCGATGGTGCAAAAGAAAGGAAACATTGGCATATTGTCAAAAGCGACCCTTTAGTGGGAGATAAATTACCACCGTTCCCTAGAATGGTTTTATACCCGAACGGTTTAAATTTTGAACTGGATATAAATCAGTTTTTATCGTAAGTAGAGTAATAAATTAATAACACCCAATATTTTCTCTCAAAAATACATTAACCTTTTTTTTTTTTTTCCTAACTAGAATGCTAACCTAGGAATTCTTAATCCCTTAAGAAGTAAAAATTAAATATATAAACATATTTTTAAATAGGATCCTTACATTTTTGTTATTCAGACGATATCTTAAATATACCATATCGGATTCAAAATTATGATAGTTTAGGAAGAAGTTCATTATTTAAATTCCAAAATGTTAGTATGAGTATTTGGAACCTCTATAGCATAGTGGTAAGGTCGCAGTCTATTAAGCCAAGTCCCCGAGATCGAATCCCCTAGGTGCAAGGTAGGGACCTAGCATTATTTATAATATAACTTTAAACTCCAGCTCAGCAGCAGTCTGGGACTTAACTAGTATTTAATTTAGAACTATCCTATATAAGAATACTGTTTTAGGATAGCTAGAGGTCCTTTAATAAAACTGACAGATAGGCGTAAGGATCTATAGATTAACAAAAAAGAAGAATATATACAATTGATATTCTGACATAGTTATATCAGCAGTAAGTAGCTTAGAGGTAACATCCTAGCCCTCAGCTCTGGGGATCCTAGGTTCGATCCCCCAAGGGAAATATGTATATTTTTCAAATTTAATATATTTCTTTTGATTTTTGTCTGGCTTTTTAAGTTTATATTTTATAATATGAGATTGAAAGATTTTTATTAAGAATTTTATCAAGATAACTATAGAGACTCAGGCATATGACTTTTCTGAGTAAATTGGGGTTATTAGCAAGGAAACGATAAAGAAAAAGTTACCTGTGCAGACATGAGGATCCCACTTTTTAAAAAAAGTTCACTTCCAGAGTGACCAGAGGAAGTGAAAAGATGATAGCGAATTGAAGGCAACTAGGGGAGATAAAAGGCATACTCCACTCTCACACTGTATCTTGAAAAAGGTGAAAGGTAAACAAGGAGGATATACAGCAATAACCCACTCTGCGTACAGAGTACTTAAAGAGCAGAGAACCGTGAGAGGCTGTAAGTCCGGATACAAAGGTAACTTAGATAAGACTTGCGCAAGTGAAGAAAGTTACATTCAGGGACCAGGAGGTCCGCAACTTATCCTAAACAACAAATCCATACAGGAGCTGACATACCCAGACAAGGAGTAGCAGGTGAGAGTATCTGTACTGTTAATAGCTCCCCCCGCTAAATAACATCTAAACCGGACTAAGATTGTCTGTGGGAGTTTAATTAAAATAGACTCTGGTGTCTGCTATTATTGTTCCTATTTGGGAACCCTCAAAAGACTGCCGATCTGACACTGGGGAATCCCCTTTTTGCATAAGACTGCTGACTTTAAACTTAGGAACCCCTCTTTTTTTGCAAAGGTGAAAGCCGGATTCTCCTCTGACAGGGCGTATTATAAGAACAATTTGAATCACGGGTTTGCCATAACCCATTGGAGACAGGCCTTTGTTTGATTGTGGCCATAATGGGAGAAAGTGTTTAACGAGCAGAGACTTGTAAAGGAAATATAACCACAGCCAGAAAGTTATACTATAATCAAACTGCCTAAATTATTCATTTGTGCTAATTGGTCTTAGACGACTGTATTTTTCACTACATTGTTTTAGCATTATTTTAGTATTGAATTGTTTTAGTATCGCTATTGTATTTGTGGTAGCTATTTTGACCAGAGAGCTATTTTGACCTGAAAGTTGTTGCGATTGAAGAGTGTGGGCCAATTGTATGAGAGAGTTTGATTTTTTTATACTATTTCAACAAAGAATAAATTTGTACAAAATTCATAATCAGTTGTATGTATTTCTACTTATTCAACCAGACAGTTTACACGGAAGTTTATACGGAAGTTTCAGTCTGACCTAAGAAACATATTGTGTTGGGCTATTTTTGACTTTAGTTTATTAACCCATAGCTTGGTATACTTAGTGTACTTCTAGCGCCACCTACACTCCACGTATTTAGATTCTTTTAACATTTTCAAACTACCTAGGAAGGAGGTAGTATAAGAGGTTGGCGAAGTGGGTTGAGTCTAGCGCTCCACTCAACTATTTTTTATAACTCATAAATTCTTTTGGCATTCTTTTAGAATTCCTAGAATTTTACAATTTTTCAGGTTGGTTTAGATAAGGTTTTGTCTGCAAGTTCTTTGAAAGGACAAATCTCTACTCTTTCTGTTCTTTTTCACAGAAAGATTGCTATTCATTCTGATATGCATTGTTTTGTACAGGCTTTGGTTTGTATCAAGCCTGTCATTAAGTCAATATCTCCTCCTTGGAGTCTCAATTTGGTACTGAGGGCTTTACAGGCTCCTCCGTTTGAACCTTTGCGTTCTCTGGACATTAAAATTACTTTCTTGGAAAGTATTGTTCCTTTTGGTTATCTCTTCTGCTAGAAGAGTTTCTGAGTTTTCTGCTCTTTCTTGTGGATCTCCTTTTCTGATTTTTCATCAGGGTAAGGCAGTGTTCCTTCCTGTTATTCATTATTTTGTTCAGGCTTTGGTTCTTATCAAACCTGTCATTAAGCCAATTTCTCCTCCTTGGAGTTTTAATTTGGTTCTAAAGGCTTTACAGGCTCTTCTATTTGAGCATATGTTTTCTCTAGACATTGTTACTTTCATGGAAAGTATTGTTCTTTTTAGACATCTCTTCAGCTAGAACAATTTTGAATTATCTGTTCTTTCTTGTGAATCTCTTTTTTCTGATTTTTTTCATCAGGATAAGGTGGTTTTTGCTATCCTCATTTCAATTCTTACCTAAAGTTGTGATTTCTATCAACATTAGGGAGGAATTATTGTCTTTTCCTAAGTCTTCTTTGGTAAGATTCTTACATTCTTTGGATATGGTAAGAGTTTTGAAATCTTATGTTGAAGCTATTCAGATTTCAGATAGTCTTCTAGTCTATTTGTTATCTTTTCTGGTGTTAGGAAGGTCAAAAGGCTTCTGCCATTTATTTGGCATCTTGCTTAAACTTTTGATTCATCATGCTTATTTGGAGTCGGGTGGATTCCCGCCTCGGAGGATTACGGCTCATTCTACTAGGTAAGTTTCTACTTCCTGGGCTTTTTAAGAATGAAGCTTCTGTTGATCAGATTTGCAAAGCAATGACTTGGTCTTCTTTGCATACTTTTACTATGTTCTACCATTTTGATTTTTTCTCTTCTTTAGAAGCAGTTTTGGTAGAATGGTACTTCAGGCAGCTGTTTCAGTTTGATTCTTCTGCTTATATTTTCAGTTTTTTTCATTATAAAAATTGAAACTTTTTTGATTTGGGTAGTGGATTAATTTTTCAGCGGAATTGGTTGTCTTTATTTTATCCCTCCCTCTCTAGTGACTCTTGCGTGGAAGTTCCACATCTTGGGTATTTATTATCCCATACGTCACTAGCTCATGGACTCTTGCTAAATACATGAAAGAAAACATAATTTATGTAAGAACTTACCTGATAAATTCATTTCTTTCATATTAGCAAGAGTCCATGAGGCCCACCCTTTTTGTGGTGGTTATTATTTTTTTGTATAAAGCACAATTATTCCAATTCCTTATTTGATGCTTTCGCTCCTTTCTTATCGCCCCACTAATTGGCTATTCGTTAAACTGAATTGTGGGTGTGGTGAGGTGTATTTATAGGCATTTTGAGGTTTGGGAAACTTTGCCCCTCCTGGTAGGAATGTATATCCCATACGTCACTAGCTCATGGACTCTTGCTAATATGAAAGAAATGAATTTATCAGGTAAGTTCTTTCACAGAGACCTTTCACATGGCGGCGTCATTAGTGACGCGAGTGTCATTTCCTGTTATTTTTGGCGCCAAAAAGTTTACGTTACGTTGTGCGTCATACTTGGCGCCACATTTTTTTCATTATTTCAATACCCCTTGTATGTTTGCTTCTTGCTTTTTGCTATCAGAGGCGTATGCTATTGCATTTTTTCCCATTCCTGAAACTGTCATATAAGGAAATAGATAATTTTGCTTTATATGTTGTTTTTTCTCTTACATTGTGCAAGATGTCCCAATCTGATCCTGCCTCAGAAGTTTCTGCTGGAACATTGATGCCTGACATCGGTTCTACCAAAGCTAAGTGCATTTGTTGTAAAATTGTAGAAATTATTCCACCGAATGTCATTTGTAATAGTTATCATGATAAACATTTACATGCAGATAGTGTTTCCATCAGTAATAGTAAATTGCCTGTTGCAGTTCCTTCAACTTCTAATGTGCATGATATACCTATAAATTTGAAAGAATTTGTTTCTGATTCTATTATGAAGGCTTTGTCTGCATTTCCACCTTCTAATAAACGTAAAAGGTCTTTTAAAACTTCTCATTTAGCTGATGAAATTTCAAATGACCAACAACATAATTCATCCTCTTCTGATGAGGATCTATCTGAAACAGAAGATCCTTCCTCAGATATTGACACTGACAAATCTACTTTTCTCCAACATAGGTGTGTCCGGTCCACGGCGTCATCCTTACTTGTGGGATATTCTCTTCCCCAACAGGAAATGGCAAAGAGCCCAGCAAAGCTGGTCACATGATCCCTCCTAGGCTCCGCCTTCCCCAGTCATTCTCTTTGCCGTTGTACAGGCAACATCTCCACGGAGATGGCTTAGAGTTTTTTAGTGTTTAACTGTAGTTTTTATTATTCAATCAAGAGTTTGTTATTTTAAAATAGTGCTGGTATGTACTATTTACTCTGAAACAGAAAAGAGATGAAGATTTCTGTTTGTAAGAGGAAAATGATTTTAGCAACCGTTACTAAAATCAATGGCTGTTTCCACACAGGACTGTTGAGAGGAATTAACTTCAGTTGGGGGAACAGTGAGCAGACTTTTGCTGCTTGAGGTATGACACATTCTAACAAGACGATGTAATGCTGGAAGCTGTCATTTTCCCTATGGGATCCGGTAAGCCATTTTTATTACAGAAAGAAAAAAAGGGCTTCACAAGGGCTTTTAAGACTGTAGACATTTTCTGGGCTAAATCGATTTATATATAAGCATATTTTATACTCCATAGCCTTGAGGAATTATTTTAATCTTGGAAATTATGTAAAATAACCGGCAGGCACTGTATTGGACACCTTATTCTCTAGGGGCTTTCCCTAATCATAGGCAGAGTCTCATTTTCGCGCCTCTATTGCGCACTTGTTTTTGGGAAGCATGACATGCAGATGCATGTGTGAGGAGCTCTGATACATAGAAAAGACTTTCTGAAGGCGTCATTTGGTATCGTATTCCCCTTTGGGCTTGGTTGGGTCTCAGCAAAGCAGATACCAGGGACTGTAAAGGGGTTAAATATAAAAACGGCTCCGGTTCCGTTATTTTAAGGGTTAAAGCTTCCAAATTTGGTGTGCAATACTTTTAAGGCTTTAAGACACTGTGGTGAAATTTTGGTGAATTTTGAACAATTCCTTCATACTTTTTCACAATTGCAGTAATAAAGTGTGTTCAGTTTAAAATTTAAAGTGACAGTAACGGTTTATTTTAAAACGTTTTTTGTACTTTGTTATCAAGTTTATGCCTGTTTAACATGTCTGAACTACCAGATAGACTGTGTTCTGAATGTGGGGAAGCCAAGGTTCCTTCTCATTTAAATAGATGTGATTTATGTGACACAAAATTTAGAGAAAATGATGCCCAAGATGATTCCTCAAGTGAGGGGAGTAAGCATGGTACTGCATCATCCCCTCCTTCGTCTACACCAGTCTTGCCCACACAGGAGGCCCCTAGTACATCTAGTGCGCCAATACTCCTTACTATGCAACAATTAACGGCTGTAATGGATAATTCTATCAAAAACATTTTAGCCAAAATGCCCACTTATCAGCGAAAGCGCGACTGCTCTGTTTTAGAAAATACTGAAGAGCATGAGGACGCTGATGATATTGGTTCTGAAGTGCCCCTACACCAGTCTGAGGGGGCCAGGGAGGTTTTGTCTGAGGGAGAAATTTCAGATTCAGGGAAAATTTCTCAACAAGCAGAACCTGATGTGATTACATTTAAATTTAAATTGGAACATCTCCGCGCTCTGTTTAAGGAGATGTTATCTACTCTGGATGATTGTGAGAATTTGGTCATTCCAGAGAAATTATGTAAAATGGACAAGTTCTTAGAGGTCCCGGGGCCCCCCGAAGCTTTTTCTATACCCAAGCGGGTGGCGGACATTGTAAACAAAGAATGGGAAAGGCCCGGTATACCTTTCGTCCCTCCCCCCATATTTAAGAAATTGTTTCCTATGGTCGACCCCAGAAAGGACTTATGGCAGACAGTCCCCAAGGTCGAGGGGGCGGTTTCTACTCTAAACAAACGCACCACTATACCCATAGAAGATAGTTGTGCTTTCAAAGATCCTATGGATAAAAAATTAGAGGGTTTGCTTAAAAAGATGTTTGTTCAGCAAGGTTACCTTCTACAACCAATTTCATGCATTGTTCCTGTCACTACAGCAGCGTGTTTCTGGTTCGATGAACTAGAAAAGGCGCTCAATAATAATTCTTCTTATGAGGAGATTATGGACAGAATTCATGCTCTCAAATTGGCTAATTCTTTCACCCTAGACGCCACTTTGCAATTGGCTAGGTTAGCGGCGAAAAATTCAGGGTTTGCTATTGTGGCGCGCAGAGCGCTTTGGCTAAAATCTTGGTCAGCGGATGCGTCTTCCAAGAACAAATTGCTTAACATACCTTTCAAGGGGAAAACGCTGTTTGGCCCTGACTTGAAAGAGATTATTTCTGATATCACTGGGGGTAAGGGCCACGCCCTTCCTCAGGATAGGTCTTTCAAGGCTAAAAATAAACCAAATTTTCGTCCCTTTCGCAGAAACGGACCAGCCCCAAGTGCTACATCCTCTAAGCAAGAGGGTAATACTTCTCAAGCCAAGCCAGCCTGGAGGCCAATGCAAGGCTGGAACAAAGGAAAGCAGGCCAAGAAACCTGCCACTGCTACCAAGACAGCATGAGATGTTGGCCCCCGATCCGGGACCGGATCTGGTGGGGGGCAGACTTTCTCTCTTCGCTCAGGCTTGGGCAAGAGATGTTCTGGATCCTTGGGCGCTAGAAATAGTCTCCCAAGGTTATCTTCTGGAATTCAAGGGGCTTCCCCCAAGGGGGAGGTTCCACAGGTCTCAATTGTCTTCAGACCACATAAAAAGACAGGCATTCTTACATTGTGTAGAAGACCTGATAAAAATGGGAGTGATTCATCCTGTTCCATTAGGAGAACAAGGGATGGGGTTCTACTCCAATCTGTTCGTAGTTCCCAAAAAAGAGGGAACATTCAGACCAATCTTAGATCTCAAGATCCTAAACAAGTTTCTCAAGGTTCCATCGTTCAAAATGGAAACCATTCAAACAATTCTTCCTTCCATCCAGGAAGGTCAATTCATGACCACGGTGGATTTAAAGGATGCGTATCTACATATTCCTATCCACAAGGAACATCATCGGTTCCTAAGGTTCGCATTCCTGGACAAGCATTACCAGTTTGTGGCACTTCCGTTCGGATTAGCCACTGCTCCAAGAATTTTCACAAAGGTACTAGGGTCCCTTGTAGCGGTGCTAAGACCAAGGGGCATTGCAGTAGTACCTTACTTGGACGACATTCTGATTCAAGCGTCGTCCCTTCCACAAGCAAAGGCCCACACGGACATTGTCCTGGCCTTTCTCAGATCTCACGGGTGGAAAGTGAACGTAGAAAAAAGTTCTCTATCTCCGTCAACAAGGGTTCCCTTCTTGGGAACAATAATAGACTCTTTAGAAATGAGGATTTTTCTGACAGAGGCCAGAAAATCAAAACTTCTAAACTCTTGTCAAATACTTCATTCTGTTCCTCTTCCTTCCATAGCGCAGTGCATGGAAGTAATAGGTTTGATGGTAGCGGCAATGGACATAGTTCCTTTTGCGCGAATTCATCTAAGACCATTACAACTGTGCATGCTCATTCAGTGGAATGGGGACTATACAGACTTGTCTCCGACGATACAAGTAGATCAGAGGACCAGAGATTCACTCAGTTGGTGGCTGTCCTTGGACAACCTGTCACAGGGGATGAGCTTCCGCAGACCAGAGTGGGTCATTGTCACGACCGACGCCAGTCTAGTGGGCTGGGGCGCGGTCTGGGGACCCCTGAAAGCGCAGGGTCTTTGGTCTCGGGAAGAATCTACTCTCCCGATAAATATTCTGGAACTGAGAGCGATTTTCAATGCTCTCAAGGCTTGGCCTCAGCTAGCAAAGGCCAAGTTCATACGGTTTCAATCAGACAACATGACGACTGTTGCGTACATCAACCATCAGGGGGGAACAAGGAGTTCCCTGGCGATGGAAGAAGTGACCAAAATCATTCAATGGGCGGAGACTCACTCCTGCCACTTGTCTGCAATCCACATTCCAGGAGTGGAAAACTGGGAAGCGGATTTTCTGAGTCGTCAGACATTTCATCCGGGGGAGTGGGAACTCCATCCGGACATCTTTGCCCAAATCACTCAACTGTGGGGCATTCCAGACATGGATCTGATGGCCTCTCGTCAGAACTTCAAGGTTCCTTGCTACGGGTCCAGATCCAGGGATCCCAAGGCGACTCTAGTAGATGCACTAGTAGCACCTTGGACCTTCAAACTAGCTTATGCATTCCCGCCGTTTCCTCTCATCCCCAGGCTGGTAGCCAGGATCAATCAGGAGAGGGCGTCGGTGATCTTGATAGCTCCTGCGTGGCCACGCAGGACTTGGTATGCAGACCTGGTGAATATGTCATCGGCTCCACCATGGAAGCTACCTTTGAGACGAGACCTTCTTGTTCAAGGTCCGTTCGAACATCCGAATCTGGTCTCACTCCAACTGACTGCTTGGAGATTGAACGCTTGATCTTATCAAAGCGAGGGTTCTCAGATTCTGTCATTGATACTCTTGTTCAGGCCAGAAAGCCTGTAACTAGAAAAATCTACCACAAAATATGGAAAAAATATATCTATTGGTGTGAATCTAAAGGATTCCCTTGGGACAAGATAAAAATTCCTAAGATTCTATCCTTTCTTCAAGAGGGTTTGGAGAAAGGATTATCTGCAAGTTCTTTGAAAGGACAGATTTCTGCCTTGTCTGTGTTACTTCACAAAAAGCTGGCAGCTGTGCCAGATGTTCAAGCCTTTGTTCAGGCTCTGGTTAGAATCAAGCCTGTTTACAAACCTTTGACTCCTCCTTGGAGTCTCAATTTAGTTCTTTCAGTTCTTCAGGGGGTTCCGTTTGAACCCTTACATTCCGTTGATATTAAGTTATTATCTTGGAAAGTTTTGTTTTTGGTTGCAATTTCTTCTGCTAGAAGAGTTTCAGAATTATCTGCTCTGCAGTGTTCTCCTCCTTATCTGGTGTTCCATGCAGATAAGGTGGTTCTGCGTACTAAACCTGGTTTTCTTCCGAAAGTTGTTTCTAACAAATACATTAACCAGGAGATAGTCGTGCCTTCTTTGTGTCCGAATCCAGTTTCAAAGAAGGAACGTTTGTTGCACAATTTGGATGTAGTTCGTGCTCTAAAATTCTATTTAGATGCTACAAAGGATTTTAGACAAACATCTTCCTTGTTTGTTGTTTATTCTGGTAAAAGGAGAGGTCAAAAAGCAACTTCTACCTCTCTCTCTTTTTGGATTAAAAGCATCATCAGATTGGCTTACGAGACTGCCGGACGGCAGCCTCCTGAAAGAATCACAGCTCATTCCACTAGGGCTGTGGCTTCCACATGGGCCTTCAAGAACGAGGCTTCTGTTGATCAGATATGTAAGGCAGCGACTTGGTCTTCACTGCACACTTTTACTAAATTTTACAAGTTTGATACTTTTGCTTCTTCTGAGGCTATTTTTGGGAGAAAGGTTTTGCAAGCCGTGGTGCCTTCCATCTAGGTGACCTGATTTGCTCCCTCCCTTCATCCGTGTCCTAAAGCTTTGGTATTGGTTCCCACAAGTAAGGATGACGCCGTGGACCGGACACACCTATGTTGGAGAAAACAGAATTTATGTTTACCTGATAAATTACTTTCTCCAACGGTGTGTCCGGTCCACGGCCCGCCCTGGTTTTTTAATCAGGTCTGATAATTTATTTTCTTTAACTACAGTCACCACGGTATCATATGGTTTCTCCTATGCAAATATTCCTCCTTTACGTCGGTCGAATGACTGGGGAAGGCGGAGCCTAGGAGGGATCATGTGACCAGCTTTGCTGGGCTCTTTGCCATTTCCTGTTGGGGAAGAGAATATCCCACAAGTAAGGATGACGCCGTGGACCGGACACACCGTTGGAGAAAGTAATTTATAAGGTAAACATAAATTCTGTTATTTATTTAAAATAGAGTATATGCGTTCTTTATTAAAAGAAGTGTTAATTACTTTGGATATTGAGGTAACCAGTCCTATTGACGTTCAGTCTAATAATCGTTTAAATGCTGTTTTTAAACCTCATGTGGTTTCTCCAGGGGTTTTTCCCATTCCTGAGGATATTTCTGATATGATTTCTAGGGAATGGAATAAGCCAAATTCTTCTTTTATTTCTTCTTCAAGGTTTTAAAAATGGTATCCTTTACCAGCAAAATCTATAGAGTTTTGGGAAAAAATCCCCAAAGTTGATGGGGCTATTTCTACTCTTGCTAAACGTACCACTATTCCTATGGAAGATAGTACTTCCTTTAAGGATCCTTTAGATAGGAAGCTTGAATCTTATCTAAGGAAGGCCTATTTATATTCAGGTCATCTTCTCAGACCTGCTATTTCTTTGGCTGATGTTGCGGCTGCATCAACTTTTTGGTTGGAAAATTTAGCGCAACATGAATTGGATTCTGACATATCTAGCGTTATTCGCTTACTGCAACATGCTAATCATTTTATTTGTGATGCCATTTAGGAAACCAAAGTCAGCCCCTAAGTCCGCATGAAGGTATGGCCCTCATTCCAGCTCAGCTGGTAGGGGGCAGATTAAGGTTTTTCAAGGATTTTTGGATAAAATCTGTTCAAAATCATTGGATTCAGAGCATTGTCTCTCAGGGGTATCGAATAGGATTCAAAGTAAGACCTCCTGTGAGAAGATTTTTTTCTCACGCATCCCTGTAAATCCAGTAAAAGCTCAGGCTTTTCTCAAGTGTGTTTCAGACCTGGAGTCTTCAGGGGTAATCATGCCAGTTCCTCCTCAGGAACAAGGTTTGGGGTTTTATTCCAACCTATTCATTGTACCAAAGAAAGAAAATTTATTCAGACCAGTTCTGGATCTGAAAATTTTGAATCGTTATGTAAGAGTACCAACTTTCAAGATGGTGACTATAAGGACTATTCTGCCTTTTGTTCAGCGTGGACATTATATGTCCACAATAGACTTGCAGGATGCATACCTTCATATTCCGATTCATCCAGAACATTATCAGTTTCTGAGATTCTCTTTTTCTAGACGAGCATTACCAATTTGTTGCTCTTCCATTTGGCCTAGCAACAGCTCCAAGAATCTTTTCAAAGGTTCTGGGTGCCCTACTCTCTCTAATCAGAGAACAGGGTATTGCGGTGTTTCCTTATTTGGACAATATCTTGGTACTAGCTCAGTCTTTACATACTGCAGAATCTCACACAAATCAACTAGTGTTGTTTCTTCGGAAACATGGTTGGAGGATCAATTTACCAAAAAGGTTCTTGATTCTTCAGACAAGGGTTACCTTTTTAGGCTTCCAGATAGATTCAGTGTCCATGACTCTGTCTCTAACAGACAAGAGACGTTTAAAATTGGTCGCAGCATGCCGGCATCTTAAGTCTCAGTCATTCCCTTCAGTGGCTATGTGCATGGAAGTTTTAGATCTCATGACTGCAGCATCGGACGCGATCCCCTTTGCTTGTTTTCACATGAGACCTCTACAGCTTTGCATGCTGAATCAATGGTGCAGGGATTATACAAAGATATCACAATTAATATCCTTGAATCCCTTTGTACGACACTCTCTGACATGGTGGATAGATCACCATTGTTTGGTTCAAGGGGCTTCTTTTGTTCGGCCAAACTGGACTGTGATCTCAACAGATGCGAGTCTTTCAGGTTGGGGAGCTGTTTGGGCATCTCTGACAGCACAAGGGGTTTGGAAATCTCAAGAGGCGAGATTACCAATAAATCTTTTAGAACTCCGTGCAATTCTCAGGGCTCTTCAGTTTTGGCCTCTGCTAAAGAGAGAACTGTTCATTTTGTTTTCAGACAGACAATATCACAACTGTGGCTTATGTCAATCATCAGGGTGGGACTCACAGTCCCCAAGCTATGAAAGAAGTATCTCGGATACTTGCTTGGGCAGAATCCAGCTCCTGTCTAATCTCTGCGTTGCATATCCCAGGTGTAGACAATTGGGAGGCGGATTATCTCAGCAGCCAGACTTTACATCCAGGGGAGTGGTCTCTCCATCCAGATGTGTTTTCTCAGATTGTTCAGATGTGGGGTCTTCCAGAGATAGATCTCATGGCCTCTCATCTAAACAAGAAACTGCCCAGTTACCTGTCCAGGGATGTTCAGGCGGAAGCAGTGGATGCACTGACACTTCCTTGGTGTTATCATCCTGATTACATATTCCCGCCTCTAGTTCTCTTTCCAAGAGTGATCTCCAAAATCATCATGGAACAGTCTTTTGTGTTGCTGGTGGCTCCAGCATGGCCACACAGGTTTTGGTATGCGGATCTGGTTCGGATGTCCAGTTGCCCGCCTTGGTCACTTCTGTTACGACCGGACCTACTATCTCAAGGTCCGTTTTTCCATCAGGATCTCAAATCATTAAATTTGAAGGTATGGAAATTGAATGCTTAGTTCAAGTCATAGAGGTTTCTCTGACTCAGTGATTAATACTATGTTACAAGCTCGTAAATCTGTATACGGAGCGGATTGGCGTCTCTTATCAGTGTTCTGTTTTCGGCTTGTGCAGTTGTGTGTTATTAGCTCTTCGAGTCTACTAGAATTGCTGTAGGCATTTCAGCTCTGCTGAGGTGTAGAGGTCCCAAGTTTAGTTTTCTTTTTTATTTAGGCTGTTTCATTTAATGCTTTTTTGGACTCTCTTAAAGTGATAGTCTAGATGTCTAGAGGCACAAATTGTTTCTCTTTTGCAATTTTAGTTTTTCTTCAATGTAAAGTTATTGCTTTATGAGCCTAATGTCTTTCAGGATGATACTGTTCAGGCAATGCTGCAGCTTTTTCCTCCAGCATCCCAAGCCTCTATGGCATTACATGTGGTGCCCTGCAGTTCCTCTGAACCTCCTGGTGGAGTTTATTTGCCTACAGACTTTGCTGCACAGATATCTTTATCTGCTTTTTCTGTATTGGGAAAACACAAGAGGAAAACTAAAAATTTAACAGATAGTAAGGTGCCTGTTTCAGCTTCTGCTACGCAGGTTGATCTTACTCATAACATTGAGGACGACGTTATCTTGGTAGCTTCTGAGGGTGAGATCTCAGATTCTGACAGTGTAAATCCTTTATCTGAGGTTGAAGAGCTAAATTTAGGTTTAAGCTTGAACACTTTCGTGTTTTGTTAAAGGAGGTATTAGCTACTTTGGATGACTCCGACTCTCCAGTCATGGTTAACCCTAAGAAATTTAGAAAGCTTAATAGATCCTATGATGTTCCTTCCTTGGCGGAAGTGTTTCCTGTTCCAGACCGTGTGGTGGAGATTATTGCGCAGAAATGGAAGAAGCCAGGGATTCATTTTCCCCCCACTTCAGTCTTTAAAAGGATGTTTCCTGTTGCGGATTCCATATTAGATTCATGGCGCCCAGTGCCTAAAGTAGAAGGGGCTATTTCTTCTCTGGCTAAGAGGACTACGATTCCTAAAGAAGATAGTTGCTCTTTTAAAGATTCAATGGACAAAAGCTGGAGGCTTATTTGAAGATGTATGTTCATCAGGGTTTACAATGGCAACCTGCTGTTTGTATTGCCACAGTAACAAGTGCGGCATGTTATTGGTGTAATGCCTTGTCTGAATCTATTTTAGAGGAGACTCCATTGGAGGAGATTCAGGATAGGATTAAGGCTCTTAAAGGACCAGTAAACGCAGTAGATTTGCATAATTAACTGCATAATAACAAGACAATGCCATAGCACTTAGTGTCATCTTCACATGAGTAGTAGATTTTTTCTAACAAATGTCAGTTATGTATATTTCCACTCCCTCTGTACCATAAGACAGCCAATAAAAGACTCTGCATATTTTTTTTTAATGAAAGTAAATTGGAAAGTTGTTTAAAATGACTGGTCAGCGGATGTTTCCTCCAAATCTAAGCTTTTGGCGCTTCCTTAAAAGGGTAATACTTTTTTTGGACCTGGATTGGCTGAAATAATATCTGATATTACGGTTGGAAAAGGATCTTTTCTACTGCAAGACAAGAAGATTAGATTTAAAGCACATCAAAGTAATTTTTGTTCCTTTCATAATTTCAACGGTCAGAAGTCTGCCTCTTCTGCTTCCAAACAGGAGCAATCTAGGCCTTTTTAGAGACCCAGTCAGTCTTAATCTAAGCTACCCACAGCTGACTAAGTCAGCATGAAGGGTCGGCCCTTGGTCCGGGATTAAATGAAGTGGGAGGCAGACTTTCCCTGTTTTGTCAGGTGTGGTTTCGAGATGTCCCAGATCCTTGGACATAGTTACCCAGTGTTACAAGATAGAGTTCAGATCTCTCCAAGGGGCAGATTTCCCCTCTCAAGATTATCTGCAGATCAGGTGAAAAGAGAGGCATTCTTGAATTGGGTTCAGGATCTTTCCTCTCTGGGAGTGATTGTTCCAGTTCCTGTAAAGGAACAGGGTCTAGGATTTTATTCAAATCTGTTTGTGGTTCCCAAAAAAAGAGGAAACTTTTCGTACCATTTTAGACCTAAAGTGTCTCAGGGTGCCATTCTTCAAAATGGAGACCATTCGGTCCATTCTTTCTTTGGTCCTAGAGGGTCAGTTCATGACGACCATAGACCTGAAGGACGCATATCTTCATGTTCCTATTCATTACAAATTCCTGAGATTCGCTTTTCTAGACAAACCTTTCCAGTTTGTGGTTCTAATGTTTTGGCCTTGCCACACCTCCCAGAATTTTTTCTAAGGTTCTGGGGGCTCTCTTGGCAGTGATCACGCACTCTTATACAGAGATCTTGTTGTCTTCTCTATGTTCCCACGGATGGAAAGTGAATCTGGGAAAGAGTTCCCTTGTTCCAGCTACAATCTATGAAAGGTTTTCTGACGGAGGAAATCCAAAATTCTCTCTGCTTGCCTCTCTCTTCAGTCTACTGTTCGGCCATCAGTAGCTCAATGTATGGAGGTGATTGGTTTGATGGTTGCTTCCATGGACATCATTCCCTTTGCTTGATTCCATTTGAGAGCTCTGCAGTTATGCATGCTCAGGCAATGGAACGGAAACCATTCAGATCTATCTCAAAGGATAGTTCTAGATCAATCGACAAGAGACTCTCTCTTCCGTGGTGGCTTTCTCAGGAACATCTGTCTCAGGGCACATGCTTCCGGAGGCCACCTTGGGTGATCGTGATGCCAGTCTGCAAGGCTGGAATGCAGTCTGGGACTTAAGGGCGCAGGGATTATGGACTCGGGAGGAGTCTGCCCTCCCCATAAACATCTTGGAGTTGAGAGCGATTTACAATTCTCTGATAGCTTGGCCTCAGTTGGCTTTAGCCCGCTTTATCAGATTTTAGTCGGACAATATCACCTCAATGACTTACATCAACAACCAGGGAGGAACTCTGAGTTCCTTGGCCATGAGGGAGGTGGCTTGGATTATTCAGTCGGTGGAAGCGCACGATTGTTGTCTTTTCTGCCATCTACATTCCAGGAGTGGATAACTGGGATGCAGATTTTCTGAGCAGACGGACATTCCATCCTGGGCAGTGGGCTCGCCATCCGGAGGTGTTCTCCAGGTTAACCCTCAAATGGGGGGTACTGGAGTTGGATCTGATGGCGTCTCGGCAGAATGCCATGCTTCCATGGTACAGTTCAAGATCAAGAGATTTGCAGGCAATTCTGATAGATGCTCTGGTGGTTCCTTGGGGGTTCAGTCTAGTTTATCTGTTTCCTCTGTTTGATACGAGCAATGACTCGTTGAAGGAGTGCAAACAGGAGAGAGCATCAGTAATTCTAATAGCTCTTGCATGGCCTCGCAGGATCTGGTTTGCAGACCTAGTGAAAATGTCATCTCTGCCACCTTGGAGGTTGCCTCTGAGGAAGGACCTCTAACTCAGGGTTAATTTTTCCATCCAAATCTCGTTTGCGGTCTGCTTGGAGATTGAACACTTAGTTTGGTCTGTGTGGTTTTTCTGAGTCGGTCATTGAGACCATGATCCAGACTCGCAAACCTGTTACTCAAATAATTTACCATAAGGTATGGTGTAAATACTTTTTATTGTTGTGAATCTATGGGGTTAATCTTGGAGTAGGGTTAGGATTCCTAGAATTTTTTTTCTCCAGGAAGGTCTGTAGAAGGGGGTTGTCAGTCAGTACTCTGAAGGGTCAGATTTCTGCTTTATCTATTCTGTTACATAAGCGTTTGGTGGTTGTGCCAGATGTTCAATCCTTTTGTAAGGCCTTGGTCAGAATCAGGCCTGTTTTTAAATCGGTTACTCCTCCTTGGAGTCTTAAACTTGTTGTTAAAGTTTTGCAGCTAACTCCGTTTGAGCCGATGCATTCCATAGATATTTAAATTATTTTGGAAGGTTTTGTTTCTTGTTGCTATTTCTTCTGCGAGGAGAGATAACTCTTGGCTTTGCAGTATGATTCACCTTACCTTATCTTTCATGCGGATAAGGTGGTCCTGCATACTAGGTTGGGTTTTCTTCCTAAGGGGGTTTCGGTTAGAAATATTAATCAGGAAATTTTTGTTCCTCCTCTGTCCCAATCCTTGTTGAACAACTTGGATGTTGTGCGTGCTTTAAAATTCTATTTACAGGCGACTAAGGATTTTCGCCAGTCTTTTGCCCTTTTTGTTTGTTTCTCAAGAAAGCGTATGGGTCAGAAGGCTACTGCTACTTTACTTTCTGTTTGGTTGAGAAGTATGATTCGCTGGACAGCAGCCTCCTGAGAGAGTTACGGCTTATGTGCAACAGATTTGCAAGCCTGCAACTTGGTCGTCCTCTGCACACTTTTTCTAAATGTTAAAATTTTTATACTTTTTCCTCGGCTGAGGCCTCTTTTGGGAGAAAGGTTCTTCAAGCAGTGGTGCCTTCTTTTTAGGTCTGCCTGACTTGTTCTCCCTCCCTAGTAATCTGTGTCCTCTAGCTTGGGTATTGGTTCCCACTAGTAATTGATGAAGTTGTGGAATCGCCATATCTTAGGAAAGATCTTTCCGGATAGGGTGAGTCCACGACCCCACCTGTAAATTTATTTTTGACTAATCCTCAGGCACCTCTACACCTTTGTTTTATTCCTTTTTCCGTTTCCTTCTTAATATGAGGAGAGTCCACGGCTTCATTCATTACTTGTGGGAATACATACAGAAACTGGCCACCAGGAGGAGGCAAAGGCTTAAATACCTCCCCCACTCCCCTCATCCCCCAGACATTCTTTGCCTTTCGTCACAGGAGGTTGGCAGAGAAGTGTCAGAAGATACAGAGTAGTTCCTTATGGAGGGAGTACCCTTCGGAATGGGACTGGAGTTTTAAGTAGTCTTGTCAGCCTCTCAGTGAGAGCATTGACAAATGTTAGGGTCTGGAGATGCAGGGAGAGTCTTTCTGCAAAACCATCAAGACTCGTATTAACAGCTCCTAAGCAATCAGTGTTGACTAGTTTCACTTCCTGCTTCTATCACTCAAGTCCATGTCAGGTGCGATGCTACAAGACTGTTAAATTTGATAGGCTGTGTGTCTGTTCCACGGCGGTGATTTCGGTAAGATCGTTTCATTTTATACTTGTATGATAACGCAAGAAGACAGGGTCATAGTGTGACACCGTTTATCTGTATGGAATCAAAGGTTAATATTTCCGGTAGAGGATTGACGCATACTTTGCTTTATGTTTTATGCTGTAACATTTGTGAGATGAGGCTCAGGCAGATGTTGGAACATTCAGGTTTTACTTTCATTTTTGATAGCTGTGCGGCCTGTTAGCTTTGGCACGCTTATTCCAGGAGCAGGGGCGGTCTTGCATGGCATACCACGTGACCGGGTGTGGTCTCATTGATTTCCTCTTTCCTGACCGTGTGGATTACAGGAGACAAAGCGGTTTCTCCGTGGAGCCTGGGTCATAGGAGATGGTGAGTGCCCCAGCCATTGGGGGTATAAAGGTGCCGTTTATCTTTTTCTATAGTCCATCTGAAAAGCACAAGCTATGGAGGACTCTGATACGTTAGAGGGTACTCCCTCTTTACCGAAATCTAATACCTGTTTTTATTGTGAGGATGCTACTGTATACCCACCTGCTCAATTATGTTCCACATGCCTTGATAAAGTACTTATATCTAAGAAAACCAAGTTGTTTAGTACCACTGAGCCGTTTCGTGAGGTGCGTTCCCTGCTGTCATCTCCTATTACACATGCAGCTTCCCATTGCACTGCTAATCCTCTTTCAGGAGGGGCCCTTTTACCGCTAGACTTTACTGAACAGTTACAAACGGCAGTGTCTGCGGCCTTCAGTGCTTTACCTCGCTCTGCTAAGCGCAAGCGAAAGGTCAAATATTGCTATCCTTCCCAGGGGTCATCTACCAACTTGTTGGATTTATCTGATACAAGATTATCCGCTGATGACGCCTCTGATACTTCAGAGGATGCTCTTTCTGGGTCAGAATCTGCAGCCTCTAAACCTCCGGCTGTGGAGGAACCAGACTTTAGATTTAGGATTGAGCATTTAAGCTTTCTGTTAAAAAGAAGTGTTGGCTACTTTAGAGGTTTCAGAACCTAAATTACCCGGGCAACCTTCTATTCCTAAGCTTGATAAGGTTTATGAGGACAGGGTGGTGCCACAGACTTTCCCGGTTCCCGTAAATTAAGAATGAATGGGAGAGACTTGGATCTTTTTTCTCCCCTTTTTACTTTAAGAAATTGTTCCTGGTTCCGGACTCTCAATTGGAGTTGTGTGGTTCCGTCCCTAAGGTGGATGGAGCTATCTCCACTCTTGCTAAGCGTACTACTATCCTGCTTAAGGATAGTTCGTTGTTTAAGGAGCCCATGGATAAGAATCTAGAAACTCTAAGATGTTTCAGCACATGGGGTATTGGTTTCAACCTTCAGCGGCGGTTGCTGCGGTGGCTGGATCCGCTACCTATTGGTGTGACTGTCGGAAATGATCGAGGTGGAAACTCCCCTTGACGAGATCCAGGAAAGAATGAAGGCTTTAAGGGTAGCTAATTCTTTTATCTGCGATGCCAATATGCAGATCATTAGCTTGAATGCCAAGACATTGGGTATTTCTGTTCCAGCCCGTAGGGCACTCTGGCTGAAGTCTTGGTTTGCAGACATGACTTCAAAATCTAGATTACTTTCTCTTTCATTTAAGGGGAAGATTATTTTCCGTCCAGGCCTGGACTCAATCATATCCACGGTCACTGGGGGGCAAAGGTGCCTTTCTACCGCAGGATAATAAACCTAAAGGACAGGTTCCTTATTTTCGTCCCTTTCGTTCGGATAAATGAGCAGCCTAAGGGAACTTGGAAACGTCTCAATCTTGGAATAAATCAGCAGCAGCATATAACCAAGCAGAACAAGAAGCCCACAGAAACAAAATTGGCATGAAGGGGCTGCCCCCGATCTGTTGCTGGATCGTGTTGGGGCAGACTATCCCTTTGTGTGAAAACTTGGCTTGGGGACATACAAGACTCTTAGGTTCTGGAGGTCATTGCACAAGGTTACAGGATAGGTTTCAAATCTCATCCACCCAGGGGCAGATTCCTCTTATCAAACCGTTCCTCAAGACCAGAAAAACGAAAACTTTTCTAGGGTGCGTGAGGGATCTCTCCTCCCTGGGAGTAATTGTGCTGGTACCTTTAGCAGAGAGGTCTGGGGTACTACTCAAACCTTTTTGTGGTCCCAAAGAAGGAGGATACATTTCGCCCGATTCTGGACATAAAGTGCTTAAACAAGTTCCTGTCGGTCCCATCGTTCAATATAGACGATAAGGTCCATTCTGCCCTTTGTTCAAGAGGGACAGTTCATGACTACAATAGACTTGAAGGATGCTTACTTTCATGTGCCAATACACAAGGATCACTTCAAGTTTTTAAGATTTGCGTTTCTGGACCAGCACTTCCAGGTTGTTGCTCTTCCATTTGGGCTAACTACTGCCCCAAGAGTCTTTACGAAGGTTCTGGGGGCTCTGCTCGCGGCAGCGAGATCCAGAATTATTGTAGTAGCACCATACTTGAACGGCATTCTGGTTCAGGCTCCATCCTGTCGGCTGGCAGAGGACCATTCAAGAGCTCTTCTACATCTTCTCATGGATGGAAGGTAAACTTAAAGAGTTCTCTGGTTCCCAGTACCAGGGTGGAGTTCCTGGGTAGGATAATAGATTCAATTTCCATGAGGATATTTCTTAGACCAGAGACGTTGCAAAATTACTTCCAATTGTCTTGCCCTCCAGACTGCTTTATGGCCCTCTCTGACCTGGTGTATGGAGGTAATTGGACTTATGGTGTCCAGCATAGATGTCATCCCATTCACCAGATTCCATCTCAGACCTCTTCAGCTGTGAATGCTGAGTCAGTGGAATGGCGACCACTCGGATCTGTCTCAACACATTTCTCTGGACAACCGGTCGAGAGAATCACTCTCTTGGTTGCTCTGTCCAGATCACCTGTCTTTCTTGAGACCATCCTGGGAGATTGTAAATACGGACGCAAATCTATCAGGATGGGGAGCTGTTTGGGGTACCAGGAAGGCAAAGGGCCTGTGGACTCGAAAGCAATCTCTCCTCCCGATCAACATTTTGGAACTTTTAGCGATTTTTCAATGCTTTGAAGGCTTGGCCTCTTCTGGGTTCGTCCCAGTTTATCAGATTCCAATCAGACAACATAACATCAGTGGCTTACATCAACCATCAGGGGGGGGAACGAGGAGCTCCCTAGAAATAAGGGAAGTATCTTAGATTCTGGAATGGGCAGAGGCCCACAACTGCTTGCTGTCAGCAATCCACATTCCTGGTGTGGACAACTGAGAAGCTGATTTTCTCAGCAGCCATAAGTTTCATCCAGAGAATGGTCTCTCCATCCTGAGGTGTTTGCAGAGATTTGTAACAGAGTCGCCGGAGATAGATCTCATGGCGTCCTGACTCAATACCAAGCTACCCAGATACTGGTCGTGGTCTAGGGATCCTCAGGCAGAGCTGATAGATGCATTATCAGTGCCTTGGAGGTTCAGCCTAGTTTACATTTTTCCACCGTTGCCACTTCTCCCTCGTGTAGTGGCCCCGCATCAAGCAGGAGCAAGCTTCGGCTATTCTAATTGCTCCATTGTGGCCGCGAATGATGTGGTTTATCTGGTGGGAATGTCTTCATTTTCTCCATGGAGGTTACCTTGTCGCAGGGTTCTGCTGGAACAGGGTCCTTTTGTTCATCAGAATCTAGATTCTCTGAGGCTGACTGCGTGGAGATTAAACATTTAGTCCTAGCCAAGAGAGGTTTTTCTGAGAGAGTGATTGATACTCTCATTCAAGCTAGAAAACTGGTCACCCGTCACATCCATCATAAGATGTGGAGGACCTACTTATTCTGGTGTGAAGAGCATGGATTCCCCTGGCATAAGGTCAAGGTGTCCAAGATTCTTTCTTTTCTTCAAGATGGTTTGGAGAAGGGACTTGTCGCTAGTTCGTTAAAGGGACAGATTTCGGCTCTATCTGTGTTATTTGCACAAGAAGCCTGCTGAGCTTCCTGATGTACAGTCTTTTGTTCCGGCTCTGTCTAGAATCAGGCCCGTGTTTAGACCTACTGCTCCTCCCTGGTGCTTAAATCTAGTTCTTAAGGTTTTGCAGAGGGCTCCGTTTGAGCCTATGCATTTTCTACTGACTATTGCTTTGGCATGCAGGGTCTCTGAGATGGCGGCCTTGCAATGTGAGCCTCCTTACCTGGTTTTTCATGCTGATAAGGCTGTTCTTCGTACTGGGTTGGGGTTTCTCCCTAAGGTTGTGTCTGATCGCAACATAAATCAGGAGATTGCGGTTCCTTCCTTGTGTCCCAATCCTTTTTCGTCGAATGAACGATTACTTCATAATTTGGATGTGGTTCAGGCTTTAAATTCCTTCGTAGCCTGAAGATAGAATTTCAGACAGACTTTGTCCTTGTTGTCTGTTCTTGGAAGCGTAGAGGGCAGAAGGCTCCTTCCACTCCACTATCCTTTTGGTTGAGAAGCATTATTCGCTTGGCATATGAATCAGCGGGACATAAGCCTCCACAGAGTATTACGGCTCATTCAACTAGAGCTGTGGCTTCGTCTTGGGCCTTCAAGAATGAGGCCTCTATGGAGCAGATTTGTAGGGCGGCTACCTGGTCCTCCTTACATACCTTTTTCAAAATTTTACGTTTTTGCTTCGGCTGAAGCAGTATTTGGGAGAGAGGTTTTGCAGGCTGTGGTGCCCTCAGCATAGGGTCTGCCTTTCTTTTTAACCTCTCGTTTCTTTTACATGATATGACGAGTCCAAGGATTTCATCCTTATGGGATATCGCCTCCTGGTCAGCAGGAGGAGGCCAAGAGCACCACAGCAGAGCTGCATATATAGCTCCTCCCCTCCCTCCCACTCCAGTCATTCTCTTTGCCTGTGTTAGTAATAGGAAGAGGTAAAGTGAGGTGTTAGTTTAGATTCTTCAATCAAGAGTTTATTATTTTCAAATGGTACCAGTGAGTGCTATTTTACTCAGGGGTAAAGCTACAAGCTTTTCAACAATGGGAATTGAGGAGAGTCTACTGTGTTCCGTGTCTCCCATTCTGTTGCTGCCCTGCTGATGGTCTTAGCAGATATTATCTAAGGCCCTATTTGTCCCCACAGATTTGCAAGAGGAGATGAAAGAGGGACCTCTTCTTCGTGTGGGACCGGTCGGTGCAGACTGCACCAGCATTGAGGTATGTACAGTTTCTCTTGTTAAGTGTATTCAGTCCACGGGTCATCCATTACTTATGGGATATATTCCCTTCCCAACAGGAAGTTGCAAGAGGATCACCCAAGCAGAGCTGCTATATATGTCCTCCCCTCACATGTCATATCAAGTCATTCTCTTGCAACCCTCAACATAGAAGGAAGGTCGTGAGAGGAGTGTGGAGTTTTTTTATATTTAATTACTTCTTCAATCAAAAGTTTGTTATTTTTAAATGGCACCGGAGTGTGCTGTTTTTTTCTCTCAGGCAGTATTTAGAAGAAGAATCTGCCTGCGTTTTCTATGATCTTAGCAGAAGTAACTAAGATCCACTGGCTGTTCTCGCACATTCTGAGGAGTGGGGTAACTTCAGAAGGGGAATAGCATGCGGGGTTTCCTGCAAATAAGGTATGTGCAGTAAATATTTTTCTAAGGAATGGAATTGACTAAGAAAATACTGCTGATACCTATGTAATGTAAGTACAGCCTTAAATGCAGTAGTAGCGACTGGTATCAGGCTGATGAATGTATGTGCAGTAAAGTAATTTTCTAAGGAATGGAATTTGACTAAGAAAATGCTGTTAATACTGAAGTAATGTATGAGCCTTAACTGCAGTAGTAGCGACTGGTAGCAGGCTTATCTATAACAATACATAACCTTAAAATTGATGTTTTAAAACGTTTACTGGCATGTTAATAGTTTTTTGTGAGGTACATTGGTGATAAAACTTATTGGGGCATGAATTTTTCCACATGGCTGTCGTATATTTCTGCATAGAAACAGTTAACTGAGGTTTCCCACTGTTGTAATATGAGTGGAAGGGGCCTATTTTAGCGCTTTTAAGGGAGGTAATCAGTCACAGCAGACCTGTGACAGTGTGTTTGACTGTGTTAAAAACGTTAATTCTTATATTGATTTTCCGTTTTGGGTATTAAGGGGTTAATCATCCATTTGCTAGTGGGTGCAATGCTCTGCTAACTTAATACATTTACTGTGAAAATTTGGTTGCTATAACTGATTTGGTTCATTGTTATTTCAACTGTGACAGTTTTTTTGTGCTTCTTAAAGGCGCAGTAGCGTTTTTTATATTGCTTGTAAATTTATTTGAAAGTATTTTCCAAGCTTGCTAGTCTCATTGCTAGTCTGTTTAAACATGTCTGACACAGATGAATCTGTTTGTTCACTATGTTTGAAGGCCAATGTGGAGCCCCATAGAAAGATGTGTACTAAATGCATTGATTTCACTTTAAATAATAAAGGTCAATTTTTATCTGTAAAGGAATTATCACCAGACAACGAGGGGGAAGTTATGCCGACTAACTCCGCTCACGTGTCAGTACATTCGCCTCCCGCCCAGGAGGCGCGTGATATTGTGGCGCCAAGTACATCAGAGAGGCCCATACAAATCACTTTACAAGACATGGCTAATGTTATGACAGAAGTATTATCTAAACTGCCGGAATTAAGAGGCAAGCGCGATTGCTCTGGGATAAGGACAGAGCGCGCTGATGTGAGAGCCATGTCCGATACTGAGTCACAATTTGCAGAACATGAGGACGGAGAGCTTCATTCTGTGGGTGACGGATCTGATCCAGGGAGACCGGATTCAGAGATCTCTCATTTTAAATTTAAGCTTGAGAACCTCCGTGTATTGCTAGGGGAGGTTTTAGCGGCTCTGAATGACTGTAATACAGTTGCAATTCCTGAGAAATTATGTAGGCTGGATAGATACTATGCGGTGCCGGTGTGTACTGACGTTTTTCCTATACCTAAAAGGCTTACAGAGATTATTAGCAAGGAGTGGGATAGACCTGGTGTGCCTTTTCTTTCATGTAATTAGCAAGAGTCCATGAGCTAGTGACGTATGGGATATACATTCCTACCAGGAGGGGCAAAGTTTCCCAAACCTTAAAATGCCTATAAATACACCCCTCACCACACCCACAATTCAGTTTTACAAACTTTGCCTCCGATGGAGGTGGTGAAGTAAGTTTGTGCTAGATTCTACGTTGATATGCGCTCCGCAGCAAGTTGGAGCCCGGTTTTCCTCTCAGCGTGCAGTGAATGTCAGAGGGATGTGAGGAGAGTATTGCCTATTTGAATGCAGTGATCTCCTTCTACGGGGTCTATTTCATAGGTTCTCTGTTATCGGTCGTAGAGATTCATCTCTTACCTCCCTTTTCAGATCGACGATATACTCTTATATATACCATTACCTCTGCTGATTCTCGTTTCAGTACTGGTTTGGCTTTCTACAAACATGTAGATGAGTGTCCTGGGGTAAGTAAATCTTATTTTCTGTGACACTCTAAGCTATGGTTGGGCACTTTGTTTATAAAGTTCTAAATATATGTATTCAAACATTTATTTGCCTTGACTCAGAATGTTCAACATTCCTTATTTTTCAGACAGTCAGTTTCATATTTGGGATAAATGCATTTGTTTCAATCATTTTTTCTTACCTTAAAAATTTTTTTTTTTGACTTTTTCCCTGTGGGCTGTTAGGCTCGCGGGGGCAGAAAATGCTTCATTTTATTGCGTCATTCTTGGCGCGGACTTTTTTGGCGCAAATTTTTTTTTATGTTTCCGGCGTGATACGTGTCGCCGGAAGTTGCGTCATTTTTTGACGTTTTTTTGCGTCAAAGATGTCGGCGTTCCGGATGTGGCGTCATTTTTGGCGCCAAAAGCATTTAGGCGCCAAATAATGTGGGCGTCTTTTTTGGCGCTAAAAAAATATGGGCGTCATTTTTGTCTCCACATTATTTAAGTCTCATTATTTATTGCTTCTGGTTGCTAGAAGCTTGTTAACTGGCATTTTTTTCCCATTCCTGAAACTGTCATTTAAGGAATTTGATCAATTTTGCTTTATATGTTGTTTTTTTCTTTTACATATTGCAAGATGTTCCACGTTGCAACTGAGTCAGAAGATACTTCAGGAAAATCACTGCCCAGTGCTGGAGCTACCAAGCTAAGTGTATCTGCTATAAACTTTTGGTATCTGTTTCTCCAGCTGTTGTTTGTATTGCATGTCATGTCAAACTTATTAATGCAGATAAAATTTCCTTTAGTACTGTTACATTACCTGTTGCTGTTCCGTCAACATCTAATTTTCAGAGTGTTCCTGATAACATAAGAGATTTTATTTTTTAAATCCATTAAGAAGGCTATGTCTGTTTTTTCTCCTTCTAGTATACATAAAAGTCTTTTAAAACTTCTCTTTTTTCAGATGAATTTTTAAATGAACATCATCATTCTGATACTGATAATGGTTCTTCTGGTTCAGAGGTTTCTGTCTCAGAGGTTGATGCTGATAAATCTTTGTATTTGTTCAAGATGGAATTTATTCGTTCTTTACTTAAAGAAGTGTTATTTGCATTAGAAATAGAGGATTCTGGTCCTCTTGATACTAAATGTAAACGTTTAAATAAGGTTTTTAAATCTCCTGTAGTTATTCCAGAAGTGTTTAATCTCCCTGATGCTATTTCTGAAGTAATTTCCAGGGAATGGAATAATTTGGGTAATTTATTTACTCCTCCTAGACGTTTAAGCAATTATATCCTGTGCCATCTGACAGATTAGAGTTATTTGGGACAAAAATCCCTAAGGTTAAGGGGCTGTCTCTACTCCTGCTAATATACTACTATTCCTACGGCAGATAGTACTTCATTTAAGGATCCTTTAGATAGGAAAATTGAATCTTTTCTAAGAAAAGCTTACTTATGTTCAGGTAATTTTCTTAGACCTGCTATATTTTTAGCGGATGTTGCTGCAGCTTCAACTTTTTGGTTAGAAGCTTTAGCGCAACAAGTAACAGATCATAATTTTATAGCATTATTATTATTCTATAACATGCTAATAATTTTATTGGTGATACCATCTTTTGATATCATTAGAGTTGATGTCAGGTATATGTCTCTAGCTATTTTAGCTAGAAAAGCTTTATGGATTAAACTTGGAATGCTGATATGTCTTCTAAGTCAACTTTGCTTTCCCTTTCTTTCCAGGGTAAATAATCATTTTCGTTCCTTTCCTCACAACAAGGAACAAAAGCCTGATCCTTCATCCTCAGGAGCAGTATCAGTTTGGAAACTATTTTCCAGTTTGGAATATATCCAAGCCTTATAGAAACCTATAGCCAGCTCCTAAGTACCTATGAAGGTGCGGCCCTTATTCCAGCTCAGCTGGTATGGGGCAGATTACGTTTTCTTCAAAGAAATTTGGATCAATTCCGTTCTCAATCTCTGGTTTCAGAACATTGTTTCAGAAAGGTACAGAATTGGCTTCAAGTTAAGGCCTCCTGCTAAGAGATTTTTTTCTTTCCCGTGTCCCAGTTAACACAGCAAGGCTCAGCATTTCTGAAATGTGTTTCAGATCTAGAGTTGGCTGGAGTAATTATGCCAGTTCCAGTTCTGGAACAGGGGCTGGGGTTTTATTTTATCTCTTCATTGTACCAAAGAAGGTCAATTCCTTCAGACCAGTTCCAGATCTATCATTATTGAATCGTTATGTTAGGATACCAACATTCAAGATGGTTACTGTAGGACTATCCTGCCTTTTGTTTAGCAAGGGCATTATATGTCTACAATAGATTTATAGGATGTGTATCTGCATATTCCGATTCATCCAGATCACTTTTAGTGTCTGAGATTCTCTTTTTAGACAAGCATTACCAGTTTTGTGGCTCTACCGTTTGGCCTAGCCTCAGTTCCAAGAATTTTTTTCAAAGGTTCTCGGTGCCCTTCTTTCTGTAATCAGAGAACAGGGTTTTGGTATTTCCTTATTTGGACGATATCTTGGTACTTGCTCAGTCTTCTAATTTTCGAAGAATCTCATACGAATCGACTTGTGTTGTTTCTTCAAGTTCATGGTTGGAGGATCAATTTACCAATCAGTTCATTGATTCCTCAGACAAGGGTAACCTTTTTAGGTTTCTAGATAGATTCAGTGTCTATGACTCTGTCCTTGTCAGACAAGAGAAGTTTAACATTGATATCAGCTTGTCAAAACCTTCAGTCACAATCATTCCCTTTGGTAGCCTTATGCATGGAAATGTTAGGTCTTAGGACTGCCGCATCAGATGCGATCTCCTTTGCTCGTTTTCACATGCGACCTCTTCAGCTCTGTATGCTGAACCAATGGTGCAGGGATTACTCAAAGATATCTCAATTAATATCTTTAAACCGATTTTACGACACTCTCTGACATGGTGGACAGATCACCATTGTTTAGTTCAGGGGGCTTCTTTGTTCTTCCGACCTGGACTATAATCTCAACAGATGCAAGTCTTACAGGTTGGGGAGCTGTGTGGGGGTATCTGACGGCACAAGGGGTTTGGGAATCTCAGGAGGTGAGATTTCCGATCAATATTTTGGAACTCCGTGCAATTTTCAGAGCTCTTCAGTCTTGGCCTCTTCTGAGAGAGAGTTGTTCATTTGTTTTCAGATAGACAATGTCACAACTGTGGCATACATCAATCATCAAGGAGGCACTCACAGTCCTCTGGCTATGAAAGAAGTATCTCGAATTTTGGTTTGGGTGGAATCCAGCTCCTGTCTAATCTCTGCGGTTCATATCCCAGGTATGGACAATTGGAAAGCGGATTATCTCAGTCGCCAAACGTTGCACTTGGGCGAATGGTCTCTTCACCCAGAGGTATTTCCTCAGATTGTTCAAATGTGGGAACTCCCAGAAATAGATCTGATGGTTTCTCATCTAAACAAGAAACTTCCCTGGTATCTGTCCGGATCCCGGGATCCTCGGGCGGAGGCAGTGGATGCATTTTTCACTTCCTTGGAAGTATCATCCTGCCTATATCTTTCCGCCTCTAGTTCTTCTTCCAAGAGTAATCTCCAAGATTCTGAAGGAATGCTCGTTTGTTCTGCTGGTAGCTCCGGCATGGCCTCACAGGTTTTGGTATGCGGATCTGGTCCGGATGGCCTCTTGCCAACCGTGGACTCTTCCGTTAAGACCAGACCTTCTGTCGCAAGGTCCTTTTTTCCATCAGGATCTGAAATCCTTAAATTTAAAGGTATGGAGATTGAACGCTTGATTCTGGGTCAAAGAGGTTTCTCTGACTCTGTGATTAATACTATGTTACAGGCGCGTAAATCTGTATCCAGAGAGATATATTACAGAGTCTGGAAGACTTATATTTCTTGGTGTCTTTCTCATCATTTTTTTGGCATTCTTTTAGAATACCGAGAATTTTACAGTTTCTTCAGGATGGTTTAGATAAGGGTTTGTCCGCAAGTTCCTTGAAAGGTCAAATCTCTGCTCTTTCTGTTCTTTTTCATAGAAAGATTGCTATTCTTCCTGATATTCATTGTTTTGTACAAGCTTTGGTTCGTATAAAACCTGTCATTAAGTCAATTTCTCCTCTTTGGAGTTTGAATTTGGTTCTGGGGGCTCTTCAAGTTCCTCCGTTTGAACCTATGCATTCATTGGACATTAAAATACTTTCTTGGAAAGTTTTGTTCCTTTTGGCAATCTCTTCTGCCAGAAGAGTTTCTGAATTATCTGCTCTTTCTTGTGAGTCTCCTTTTCTGATTTTTCATCAGGATAAGGCGGTGTTGCAAACTTCTTTTGATTTTTTACGTAAAGTTGTGAATTCCAACAACATTAGTAGAGAATTTGTGGTTCCTTCATTATGTCCTAATCCTAAGAATTCTAGGGAGAAATCGTTGCATTCTTTGGATGTTGTTAGAGCTTTGAAATATTATGTTGAAGCTACTAAGTCTTTCCGTAAGACTTCTAGTTTATTTGTTATCTTTTCCGGTTCTAGAAAAGGCCAGAAAGCTTCTGCCATTTCTTTGGCATCTTGGTTGAAATCTTTATTTCTCCAACATAGGTGTGTCCGGTCCACGGCGTCATCCTTACTTGTGGGATATTCTCTTCCCCAACAGGAAATGGCAAAGAGCCCAGCAAAGCTGGTCACATGATCCCTCCTAGGCTCCGCCTTCCCCAGTCATTCTCTTTGCCGTTGTACAGGCAACATCTCCACGGAGATGGCTTAGAGTTTTTTGGTGTTTAAATGTAGTTTTTATTCTTCAATCAAGAGTTTGTTATTTTAAAATAGTGCTGGTATGTACTATTTACTCTGAAACAGGAAAGAGATGAAGATTTCTGTTTGTAAGAGGAAAATGATTTTAGCAACCGTTACTAAAATCGATGGCTGTTTCCACACAGGACTGTTGAGAGGAATTAACTTCAGTTGGGGGAAACAGTGAGCAGACTTTTGCTGCTTGAGGTATGACACATTTGTAACAAGACTCGGTAATGCTGGAATCTGTCATTTTCCCTATGGGAACCGGTAAGCCATTTTCTTAGTTTAAGTAAAAGAATAAAGGGCTTCATTAGGGCTTAAAAAACTGGTAGACATTTTTCTGGGCTAAAACGATTACTTTACTAAGTATATTTGGCAGATTATTACTTTTAATAGTTGTTAAATCTTGGGGATTGTTTTAATAAAAACGGCAGGCACTGTATTGGACACCTTTTTCACTGGGGGCCTTTTCTAGTCATAGACAGAGCCTCATTTTCGCGCCTTTAATGCGCAGTTGTTTTTGGAAAGCATGGCATGCAGATGCATGTGTGAGGAGCTAAGAACCACTGAAAAAGCTTATAGAAGGCATCATTTGGTATCGTATTCCCCTCTGGGCTTGGTTGGGTCTCAGCAAAGCAGATACCTGGGACTGTATAGGGGTTAATTGTAAAAACGGCTCCGGTTCCGTTATTTTAAGGGTTAAAGCTTTCAAATTTGGTGTGCAGTACTTTTAAGGCTTTAAGTTACTGTGGTTAAATTTTGGTGAAATTTGAACAATTCCTTCATACTTTTTCACATATTCAGTAATAAAGTGTGTTCAGTTTAAAATTTAAAGGGACAGTAACGGTTTTATTGTAAAACGTTTTTTGTGCTTTGTTGACAAGTTTAAGCCTGTTTAACATGTCTGAACCATCAGATAACGATGTTCTATATGTATGAAAGCCAATGTGTCTCCCCATTTAAATATATGTGATATATTTGTGTCATAATGTCCAAACAAAGTAGGGATAATAATGCCATAGATATATTGCCCAAGATGATTCCTCTAATGAGGGGAGTAAGCATGGTACTGCATCATCCCCTTCTGTGTCTACACCAGTTTTGCCCACACAAGAGGCCCCTAGTACATCTAGTGCGCCAATACTTATTACCATACAACAATTAATGGCTGTAATGGATAATTCTATTGCATGCATTTTTTTCCAAAATGCCTACTTATAAGAGAAAGCGTGATTGCTCTGTTTTAAACACTGAAGAGCAAGAGGACGCTGATGATATCTGTTCTGACATACCCTCACACCTATCTGAAGGGGCCAGGAGGGAGGTTTTGTCTGAGGGAGAAATTTCAGATTCAGGGAAAATTTCTCAACAAGCAGAACCTGATATTGTAACTTTTAAATTTAAATTTCATCATCTCCACGCACTACTTAAGGAGGTATTATCTACTCTGGATGATTGTGACAATTTGGTCATTCCAGAGAAATTAGGTAAGATGGACAAGTTCCTAGAGGTTCCGGTGCCCCCCGATGTTTTTCCTATACCCAAGCGGGTGGCGGACATAGTAAATAAGGAGTGGGAAAGGCCCGGCATACCCTTTGTCCTCCCCCTATATTTAAGAAATTAGTTCCTATAGTCGACCCCAGAAAGGACTTATAGCATACAGTCCCCAAGGTCGAGGGGGCGGTTTCTACTCTAAACAAACGCACTTCTATTCCTATAGAAGATAGTTGTGCTTTCAAGATCCTATGGATTAAAGGTTAGAGGGTTTGCTTAAAAAGATGTTTGTTCAGCAAGGTTACCTTCTACAACCAATTTCATGCATTGTTCCTGTCACTACAGCTGCGTGTTTCTGGTTCGAAGAACTAGAAAAGTCGCTTAATAAAGAATCTTCGTACGAGGAGGTTTTGGACAGAGTTCAAGCTCTTAAATTGGCTAACTCTTTTTTATTTTAGATGCCGCTTTGCAATTAGCTAGATTAGCGGCGAATAATTCAGGGTTTGCTATCGTGGCGCGCAGAGCGCTTTTGCTTAACATCCCTTTCAAGGGTAAAACACTGTTTGGCCCTGACTTGAAAGAGATTATTTCAGGCATCACTGGGGGAAAGGGCCACGCCCTTCCTCTGGATAGGTCTTTTAAGGCTAAAAAGAAGCCAAATTTTCGTCCCTTTCGCAGAAACGGACCAGCCTCAAATTCTACACCCTCTAAGCAAGAGGGTAATACTTCTCAAACCAAGCCAGCCTGGAGGCCGATGCAAGGCTGGAACAAGGGTAAGCAGGCCAAGTCACCTGCCACTGCTACCAAAACAGCATGAAGTGTTGGCCCCCGATCTGGGAAGGATCTGGTGGGGGGCAGACTTTCTCTCTTTGCTCAGGCTGGGGCAAGAGATGTTCAGGATCCTTGGGCGCTAGAAATAGTTTCTCAAGGTTATCTCCTGGAATTCAGGGAACTACTCCCAAGGGGAAGGTCCACGGGTCTCAATTATCTTCGAACAGGCATTCTTACACTGTGTAGAAGACCTGTTTAGCATGGGAGTGATTCATCCTGTTCCATTAGGAGAACAAGGGATGGGTTTTTACTCCAACCTGTTCATAATTCCCAATAAAGAGGGAAAATTCAGACCTATTTTAGATCTCAAGATTCTAAACAAGTTTCTAAGGGTTTCATCATTCAAAATGGAAACCATTCGAACGATCCTTCCTACCATCCAGGAAGGTCAATTCATGACCACGGTGGACTTAAAGGATGCGTACCTACGTATTCCTATCCACAAGGAACATTTTCGGTTCCTAAGGTTCGCCTTTCTGGACAAGCATTACCTGTGGCACTTCCATTCGGATTAGCCACTGCTCCAAGGATTTTCACAAGGGTACTAGGGTCCCTTCTAGCGGTGCTAAGACCAAGGGGCATTGCAGTAGTACCTTACTTGGACGACATCCTGATTCAAGTGTCGTCTCTGTCAAAAGCAAGGGCTCATACGGACATTGTCCTAGCCTTTCTCAGATCTCACAGGTGGAAAGTGAACATAGAAAAAAGTTCTCTGTCCCCGTCAACAAGAGTTCCCTTCTTGGGAACAATAATAGTTCCTTAGAAATGAAGGTTTTTCTGATAGAGGCCAGAAAATCAAAACTTCTAAGCTCTTGTCAGGTACTTCATTCTGTTCTTCTTCCTTCCATAGCGCAGTCCATGGAAGTAATAGGGTTGATGGTTGCGGCAATGGACATAGTTCCTTTTGCACGAATTCATCTAAGACCATTGCACCTGGGCATGCTCAGACTGTGGAATGGGGATTATACAGACTTGTCTCCGACGATACAAGTAGATCAAATAACCAGAGATTCACTCCGTTGGTGGCTGACCCTGGACAACCTGTCACAGGGAATGAGCTTCCGCAGACCAGAATAGGTCATTGTCACGACCGACGCCAATCTGGTGGGCTGGGGCGCGGTCTGGGAACCCCTGAAAACTCAGGGTCTATGGTTTCGGGAAGACTCTCTTCTCCCGATAAACATAATGGAACTGAGAGCGATATTCAATGCTCTCAAGGCTTGGCCTCGACTAGCAAAGGCCAAATTCATAAGGTTTCAATCAGTCAGCATGACGACTGTTACTGGAACTCCATCTGGAAATCTTTGCCCAAATAACTCAATTATGGGGCATTCCAGACTTGGTTCTGATGGCCTCTCGTCAGAACTTCATGGTCCCTTGTTACGGGTCCAAGTCCAGGGATCCCAAGGCGACTCTATTGGATACAATAGTAGCACCTTGGATCTTCAACCTAGCTTATGTATTCCCACCGTTTCCTCTCATTCCCAGGCTGGTAGCCAGGATCAATCTGGAGAGGGCTTCGGTGACCTTGATAGTTCCTGTGTGGCCACGCAGGACTTGGTATGCAGACCTGGTGAATGTGTCATCGGCTCCACCATGGAAGCTACCTTTGAGACAGGACCTTCTTATTCAGGGTCCATTCGAACATCCGAATCTGGTTTTCCTCCAACTGACTGCTTGGAGTTTGAACGCTTGATTTTATCACAGCGTGGGTTTTCAGATTCTGTAATAGATACTCTTATTCAGGCTAGAAAGCCTGTAACTAGAAAAATTTACCATAATATATGGAAAAAATATATCTGTTGGTGTGAATCTAAAGGATTCCCATGGAACAAGATAACAATTCCTAAGATTCTTTCCTTTCTACAAGAAGGTTTGGAGAAAGGATTTTCTGCGAGTTCTCTGAAGGGACAGATCTCTGCTTTATCTGTTTTACTTCACAAAAGGCTGGCAGCTGTGCCAGACGTTTAAGCGTTTGTTCAGGCTCTGGTTAGAATCAAGCCTGTTTACAGACCTTTGACTCTTCCCTGGAGTCTTAATCTAGTTCTTTCAGTTCTTCAAGGGGTTCCGTTTGGACCCTTACATTCCATAGATATTAAGTTATTATCTTGGAAAGTTTTGTTTTAGGTTGCAATTTCTTCTGCTAGAAGAGTTTCTGACTTATCTGCTCTGCAGTGTTCTCCGCCCTATCTGGTCCATGCAGATAAGATGGTTTTTACGTACTGAGCCTGGTTTTCTTCCGAAGGTTGTTTCCAACAAAAATATTAACCAGGAGATAGTTGTACCTTCTTTGTGTCCGAATCCAGTTTCATAGAAGGAACGTTTGTTACACTATTTGGACGTTGTCCGTGCTCTAAAATTCTATTTAAATGCTACAAAGGATTTCAGACAAACATCTTCCTTGTTTGTTGTTTATTCTGGTAAAAGGAGAGGTCAAAAAGCAACTTCTACCTCTCTATCTTTTTGGCTTACAAGCATCATCAGATTGGCTTATGAGACTGCCGGACGGCAGCCTCCTGAAAGAATCACAGCTCATTCCACTAGGGCCGTGGCTTCCACATGGGCCTTTAAGAACGAGGCTTCTGTTGATCAGATATGTAAGGCAGCGACTTGGTCTTCACTGCACACTTTTACCAAATTTTACAAATTTGATACTTTTGCTTCTTCTGAGGCTATTTTTGGGAGAAAGGCTTTGCGAACCGTGGTGCCTTCCATCTAGGTGACCTGATTTGCTCCCTCCCATCATCCGTGTCCTAAAGCTTTGGTATTGGTTCCCACAAGTAAGGATGACGCCGTGGACCGGACACACCTATGTTGGAGAAAACAGAATTTATGTTTACCTGATAAATTACTTTCTCCAACGGTGTGTCCGGTCCACGGCCCACCCTGGTTTTTTAATCAGGTCTGATGATTTATTTTCTTTAACTACAGTCACCACGGTATCATATGATTTCTCCTATGCAAATATTCCTCCTTTACGTCGGTCGAATGACTGGGGAAGGCGGAGCCTAGGAGGGATCATGTGACCAGCTTTGCTGGGCTCTTTGCCATTTCCTGTTGGGGAAGAGAATATCCCACAAGTAAGGATGACGCCGTGGACCGGACACACCGTTGGAGAAAGTAATTTATCAGGTAAACATAAATTCTGTTTTCATCATGCTTATGTCGAGTCGGGTAAAACTCCGCCTCTAAGGATTACAGTTCATTCTACTAGTTCAGTTTCTACTTCCTGGGCGTTTAGGAATGAAGCTTCGATTGATCAGATTTGCAAAGCAGCAACTTGGTCCTCTTTGCATACTTTTTCAATTCTACCATTTTGATGTGTTTTCTTCTTCTGAAGCAGTTTTTGGTAGAAAAGTACTTCTGGCAGTGGTTTCAGTTTGAATCTTCTGCTTATGTTTTTCATTAAACTTTATTTTGGGTGTGGATTATTTTCAGCAGGAATTGGCTGTCTTTATTTTATCCCTCCCTCTCTAGTGACTCTTGTGTGGAAAGATCCACATCTTGGGTAGTCATTATCCCATACGTCACTAGCTCATGGACTATTGCTAATTACATGAAAGAAAACATAATTTATGTAAGAACTTACCTGATAAATTCATTTCTTTCATATTAGCAAGAGTCCATGAGGCCCGCCCTTTTTTGTGGTGGTTATGATTTTTTTGTATAAAGCACAATTATTCCAATTCCTTATTTTATATGCTTTCGCACTTTTTTCTTATCACCCCACTTCTTGGCTATTCGTTAAACTGAATTGTGGGTGTGGTGAGGGGTGTATTTATAGGCATTTTAAGGTTTGGGAAACTTTGCCCCTCCTGGTAGGAATGTATATCCCATACGTCACTAGCTCATGGACTCTTGCTAATATGAAAGAAATGAATTTATCAGGTAAGTTCTTACATAAATTATGTTTTTCCCCTCCTCCCATATTTAGGAAAATGTTTCCAATAGACGCCACCACACGTGACTTATAGCAGACAGTCCCTAAGGTAGAGGGAGCAGTTTCTACTTTAGCTAAGCGTACCACTATCCCGGTGGAGGATAGTTGTGCTTTTTCGGATCCAATGGATAAAAAATTAGTTTACCTTAAGAAAATAATTGTTCAACAAGGTTTTATCTTACAGCCCCTTGCATGCATTGCGCCTGTCACTGCTGCTGCGGCATTCTGGTTTGAGTCTCTGGAAGAGGCCATTCGCACAGCTCCATTGGATGAGATTATGGACAAGCTTAAAGCACTTAAGCTAGCTAGCGCATTTGTTTCTGATGCCGTTGTACATTTAACCAAACTAACGGCTAAGAACTCCGGATTCGCCATCCAGGCGCGCAGAGCGCTATGGCTTAAATCTTGGTCAGCTGACTTGACTTCTAAATCCAAATTGCTTAATATTCCTTTCAAAGGGCAGACCTTATTCGGGCCCGGATTGAAAGAAATTATTGCTGACATTACTGGAGGTAAGGGTCATACTCTTCCTCAAGACAGGGCCAAATCAAAGGCCAGTCTAATTTTCGTGCCTTTCGAAACTTCAAGGCAGGAGCAGCATCAACTTCCTCCACCCCAAAACAGGAAGGAACTGTTGCTCGTTACAAACAGGGCTGGAAAACTAACCAGTCCTGGAACAAGGGCAAGCAGGCCAGAAAGCCTACTACTGCCCCTAAGACAGCATGAAGAGAGGGCCCCCTATCCGGAAACAGATCTAGTGGGGGGCAGACTTTCTCTCTTCGCCCAGGCTTGGGCAAGAGATGTCCAGGATCCCTGGGCGTTGGAGATTATATCTCAGGGATACCTTCTGGACTTCAAAGCTTCTCCTCCACAAGAAAGATTTCATCTTTCAAGGTTATCAGCAAACCAAATAAAGAAAGAGGCTTTTCTTCCCTGTGTACAAGACCTCCTAGTAATGGGGGTGATCCACCCAGTTCCGCGGACGGAACAAGGGCAAGGATTTTACTCAAATCTGTTTGTGGTTCCCAAGAAAGAGGGAACCTTCAGACCAATCTTGGACCTAAAAATTTTAAACAAATTCCTAAGAGTTCCATCATTCAAAATGGAAACTATTCGAACCATCCTACCCATGATCCAAGAGGGTCAGTATATGACCACAGTGGACTTAAAGGATGCCTACCTTCACATACCGATTCACAAAGATCATTATCGGTACCTCGGATTTGCCTTTCTAGACAGGCATTACCAGTTTGTAGCTCTTCCCTTTGGGTTAGCTACGGCCCCGAGAATCTTTACAATGGTTCTGGGCTCACTTCTGGCGGTGCTGAGACCGCGAGGCATAGCGGTGGCTCCGTACCTAGACGACATTCTGATACAAGCGTCAAGTTTTCAAATTGCCAAGTCTCACACAGAGAGAGTTCTGGCATTTCTGAGGTCGCATGGGTGGAAGGTGAACGTGGAAAAGAGTTCTCTATTACCACTCACAAGGGTTCCCTTCCTAGGGACTCTTATAGATTCTATAGAGATGAAAATTTACCTGACGGAGTCCAGGTTATCAAAACTTCTAAATGCTTGCCGTGTCCTTCATTCCATTCCACACCCGTCAGTAGCTCAGTTCATGGAAGTAATCGGCTTAATGGTAGCGGCAATGGACATAGTTCCATTTGCGCGCCTACATCTCAGACCGCTGCAATTATGCATGCTAAGTCAGTGGAATGGGGGTTACTCAGATTTGTCCCCTCGACTAAATCTGGATCAAGAGACCAGAGATTCTCTTCTCTGGTGGCTTTCTCAGGTCCATTTGTCCATAGGGATGACCTTTCGCAGGCCAGATTGGACGATTGTAAAAACAGATGCCAGCCTTCTAGGTTGGGGCGCAGTCTGGAACTCCCTGAAGGCTCAGGGATCGTGGACTCAGGAGGAGAAACTCCTCCCAATAAATATTCTGGAGTTAAGAGCAATATTCAATGCTCTTCTAGCTTGGCCTCAGTTAGCAACACTGAGGTTCATCAGATTTCAGTCGGACAATATCACGACTGTGGCTTACATCAACCATCAAGGGGGAACCAGGAGTTCCCTAGCGATGTTAGAAGTCTCCAAGATAATTCGCTGGGCAGAGTCTCACTCTTGCCACCTGTCAGCGATTTACATCCCAGGCGTGGAGAACTTGGAGGCGGACTTTCTAAGTCGCCAGACTTTTCATCCGGGGGAGTGGGAACTTCATCCGGAGGTCTTTGCTCAACTGATTCATCGTTGGGGCAAACCAGAACTGGATCTCATGGCGTCTCGCCAGAATGCCAAGCTTCCTTGTCACGGATCCAGGTCTAGGGACCCGGGAGCGGTGCTGATAGATGCTCTAGCAGCCCCTTGGGTTTTCAACATGGCTTATGTGTTTCCACCATTTCCGCTTCTTCCTCGACTGATTGCCAAGATCAAACAGGAGAGAGCATCGGTGATTCTGATAGCACCTGCGTGGCCACGCAGGACCTGGTATGCAGACCTAGTGGACATGTTGTCCTGTCCACCATGGTCTCTGCCTCTGAGGCAGGACCTTCTAATTCAGGGTCCTTTCAACCATCCAAATCTAATTTCTCGGAGGCTGACTGCATGGAGATTGAACGCTTGATCCTATCAAAGCGCGGCTTCTCAGAGTCGGTTATTGATACCTTAATACAGGCTCGGAAACCTGTTACCAGAAAGATTTACCATAAGATATGGCGTAAATATTTATATTGGTGCGAATCCAAGAGTTACTCATGGAGTAAAGTCAGGATTCCTAGGATATTGTCTTTTCTACAAGAGGGTTTAGAAAAGGGCTTATCTGCTAGTTCGTTAAAGGGACAGATTTCTGCTCTATCTATTCTTTTACACAAACGTCTGGCAGAAGTTCCAGACGTTCAGGCTTTTTGTCAGGCTTTGGCTAGGATTAAGCCTGTGTTTAAGACTGTTGCTCCGCCGTGGAGCTTAAACTTATTTCTTAACGTTCTTCAAGGTGTTCCATTTGAACCCCTTCATTCCATTGATATCAAGCTGTTATCTTGGAAAGTTCTGTTTTTGATGGTTATTTCCTCGGCTCGAAGAGTCTCTGAGTTATCTGCCTTACATTGTGATTCTCCTTATGTGATTTTTCATTCAGACAAGGTAGTTCTGCGTACTAAACCTGGGTTCTTACCTAAGGTAGTTTCTAACAGGAATATCAATCAAGAGATTGTTGTTCCATCATTGTGTCCTAACCCTTCTTCAAAGAAGGAACGACTTTTGCATAATCTGGACGTAGTCCGTGCCCTGAAGTTCTATTTACAGGCAACTAAAGATTTTCGTCAAACGTCTTCCCTGTTTGTCGTTTATTCTGGTCAGAGGAAAGGTCAAAAAGCTTCGGCTACCTCTCTCTCCTTTTGGCTTCGTAGCATAATACGTTTAGCCTATGAGACTGCTGGACAGCAGCTTCCTGAAAGAATTATAGCTCATTCCACTAGAGCTGTGGCTTCCATCTGGGCCTTTAAGAATGAGGCCTCTGTTGAACAGATTTGCAAGGCTGCGACTTGGTCTTCACTTCATACCTTTTCAAAATTTTACAAATTTGATACTTTTGCTTCTTCGGAGGCTGTTTTTGGGAGAAAGGTTCTACAGGCAGTGGTTCCTTCCGTTTAAGTTCCTGCCTTGTCCCTCCCTTCATCCGTGTACTTTAGCTTTGGTATTGGTATCCCATAAGTAATGGATGACCCGTGGACTGAATACACTTAACAAGAGAAAACATAATTTATGCTTACCTGATAAATTTATTTCTTTTGTAGTGTATTCAGTCCACGGCCCGCCCTGTCTTCTTTTGAGGCAGATCTAAATTTTAATTAAAACTCCAGTCACCACTGCACCCTATGGTTTCTCCTTTCTTGTCTTGTTTTGGTCGAATGACTGGATATGACATGTGAGGGGAGGAGCTATATAGCAGCTCTGCTTGGGTGATCCTCTTGCAACTTCCTGTTGGGAAGGGAATATATCCCATAAGTAATGGATGACCCGTGGACTGAATACACTACAAGAGAAATACATTTATCAGGTAAGCATAAATTATGTTTTTTTTTGGTTTCTGGGGAGTCGATGCAAGCTCAAAACAGACTGGCCATCCTTTGCTGCAACAGGAAGGGGTAATCAACCTGCAAGTTTGATGATATGCATGAACGTTTCCCCCCCTTGTATTATATGTGCTGAGATTCAGCTGTAAGATGTTTGCGGGATTTTAGATTACTAGCCCGGTCACATTGCGAGGCACATTGCATGTGGTTTGGACGCTGGGGTCAGTTGTGGCTTATTTTGGTGCGTATACCTTTAAAAGGGATAGGCAAGGGGGGCACTTTTTTATTGTAAACGTGACAGTCTTGAGTCGTTTTCACTACGACATTGTAGGCCATGCGGTTCTCCTTATCGGAGTTAGACTACCGCCCACGAAGGGCTGGGCTTAACGTTGCACGCTTAATTGCGCAGTTGGTGTTCCAGGTCCCGACAGTGTTCATCGAGGCTCTGGTGCTTCCGAAGTCCGCTTGTTTTATTCAAAAATTGCAAGCGGTCTTAGGCACGCAGTCACAGAGTATTCTTGGTTGGCTCGTGGAGACAGGTAGGTGCTGCAACAGAGCTGTGGCGTGGTGCAGTGTTTTTATTTTGACATAAGTTTCAAGAGTTATTGAGAAAAAACAAATGTGTAGAAACACACAAGAGGGCGCTAATATGTCTAATGACACCGTGAAATAAAAAAACCAGAATATATAAATTGATATAGATAAATACTACAAACTAAGTACAATCGAATTATTAAATAAAAATAATAATAATAATGATAGAAAGTGGCACCTCATTAATATTGCATAGTGAAATAGTTCAAATTATCACAGATAATCTAATGGATCACCAGGAGTCCACAACAAATTCCAACAGGTGAATTCTGTTTCCAGATGGCTGCGAAAATGCTCCTCTCCTCCGATGTGAATCAAATGATCTGTATAAATTACAAATAGAAAGGAACGACCATTGTGTGTATCGACAGCTCAAAAGACCCCACACATGCAGCGCACTCTAATCCAGGGTACTCACACTTTGGCTGAGCACACCAGTGTGCTTGTGGATACGATCTGGTTATCTGAGCCATGATGTATGTATTCTTTTAACTCCTCCCCTACAGGTTTGGGGAAGACTGGAAAGGTGACCCTCAACTGGAGCTGGGAGCAGCAGTTGGAGAGAATGAGTTCCATTTAACAGTGCTCATTGCCATACGGCCGTGAAGTTACAAGAAGTTTGCTGGTGTATAGCTTCTGCGAGGAGAACGCTGCCTGTGAGAGAGCAAGCTGGTTGGCTCAGATAACCAGATCGTATCCACAAGCACACTGGTGTGCTCAGCCAAAGTGTGAGTACCCTGGATTAGAGTGCGCTGCATGTGTGGGGTCTTTTGAGCTGTCGATACACACAATGGTCGTTCCTTTCTATTTGTAATTTATACAGATCATTTGATTCACATCGGAGGAGAGGAGCATTTTCGCAGCCATCTGGAAACCGAATTCACCTGTTGGAATTTGTTGTGGACTCCTGGTGATCCATTAGACTATCTGTGATAATTTGAACTATTTCACTATGCAATATTAATGAGGTGCCACTTTCTATCATTATTATTATTATTTTTATTTAATAATTCGATTGTACTTAGTTTGTAGTATTTATCTATATCAATTTATATTTCTTTCATGTAATTAGCAAGAGTCCATGAGCTAGTGACTTATGGGATATACATTCCTACCAGGAGGGGCAAAGTTTCCCAAACCTCAAAATGCCTATAAATACACCCCTCACCACACCCACAATTCAGTTTTACAAACTTTGCCTCCGATGGAGGTGGTGAAGTAAGTTTGTGCTAGATTCTACGTTGATATGCGCTCCGCAGCAAGTTGGAGCCCGGTTTTCCTCTCAGCGTGCAGTGAATGTCAGAGGGATGTGAGAAGAGTATTGCCTATTTGAATGCAGTGATCTCCTTCTACGGGGTCTATTTCATAGGTTCTCTGTTATCGGTCGTAGAGATTCATCTCTTACCTCCCTTTTCAGATCGACGATATACTCTTATATATACCATTACCTCTACTGATTCTCGTTTCAGTACTGGTTTGGCTATCTGCTATATGTAGATGAGTGTCCTGGGGTAAGTAAGTCTTATTTTCTGTGACACTCCAAGCTATGGTTGGGCACTTTGTTTATAAAGTTCTAAATATATGTATTCAAACATTTATTTGCCTTGACTCAGAATGTTCAACTTTCCTTATTTTCAGACAGTCAGTTTCATATTTGGGATAATGCATTTTTTGATTTATTCTTTTTTCTTACCTTCAAAAATTTGACTCTTCCCGGTGGGCTATTAGGCTCGCGGGGGCTGAAAATGCTTCATTTTATTACATCATTTTTGGCGCGGACTTTTTTGGCGCAAAATTCTATTTCCGTTTCCGGCGTCATACGTGTCGCCGGAAGTTACGTCATTTTTTTACGTTATTTCGCGCCAAAAATGTCGGCGTTCCGGATGTGGCGTCATTTTGGCGCCAAAAGCATTTAGGCGCCAAATAATATGGGCGTCGCTTTAGTCTCAATTATTTAAGTCTCATTTTTTATTGCTTCTGGTTGCTAGAGGCTTGTTATTGGCATTTTTTCCCATTCCTGAAACTGTCATTTAAGGAATTTGATCAATTTTGCTTTATATATATATGTTGTTTTTTCTCTTACATATTGCAAGATGTCTCACGTTGCATCTGAGTCAGAAGATACTACAGGAAAATCGCTGTCAAGTGCTGAATCTACCAAAGCTAAGTGCATCTGCTGTAAACTTTTGGTAGCCATTTCTCCAGCTGTTGTTTGTATTGATTGTCATGACAAACTTGTTAAAGCAGATAATATTTCCTTTAGTAAAGTACCATTGCCTGTTGCAGTCCCTTCAACATCTAAGGTGCAGAATGTTTCTGATGATATAAGAGATTTTGTTTCTGAATCCATAAAGAAGGCTATGTCTGTTATTTCTCCTTCTAGTACACGTAAAAAATCTTTTAAACCTTCTCTTCCTACAGACGAATTTTTAAATGAACATCATCATTCTGATTCTGATGACTCCTCTGGTTCAGAGGATTCTGTCTCTGAGGTTGATGCTGATAAATCTTCATATTTATTTAAAATGGAATTTGTTCGTTCTTTACTTAAAGAAGTACTAATTGCTTTAGAAATAGAGGATTCTGGTCCTCCTGATACTAATTCTAAACGTTTGGATAAGGTATTTAAAGCTCCTGTGGTTATTCCAGAAGTTTTTCCTGTTCCTAATGCTATTTCTGCAGTAATATCCAAAGAATGGGATAAATTGGGTAATTCATTTACTCCTTCTAAACGTTTTAAGCATTTATATCCTGTGCCGTCTGACAGATTGGAATTTTGGGACAAGATCCCTAAAGTTGATGGGGCTATTTCTACCCTTGCTAAACGTACTACTATTCCTACGTCAGATGGTACTTTGTTTAAGGATCCTCCAGATAGGAAAATTGAGTCCTTCCTAAGAAAAGCTTATCTGTGTTCAGGTAATCTTCTTAGACCTGCTATATCTTTGGCTGATGTTGCTGCAGCTTCAACTTTTTGGTTGGAAACTTTAGCGCAACAAGTAACACATCGTGATTCTCATGATATTATTATTCTTCTACAACATGCTAATAATTTTATCTGTGATGCCATTTTTGATATTATCAGAGTTGATGTCAGGTTTATGTCTCTAGCTATTTTAGCTAGAAGAGCTTTATGGCTTAAAACTTGGAATGCTGATATGGCTTCTAAATCAACTTTACTTTCTATTTCTTTCCAGGGTAACAAATTATTTGGTTCTCAGTTGGATTCCATCATTTCAACTGTTACTGGTGGGAAAGGAACTTTTTTACCACAGGATAAAAAATCTAAAGGTAAAAGTAGGGCTAATAATCGTTTTCGTTCCTTTCGTTTCAACAAAGAACAAAAGCCTGATCCTTCATCTTCAGGAGCAGTTTCAGTTTGGAAACCATCTCCAGTCTGGAATAAATCCAAGCCAGCTAGAAAGGCAAAGCCTGCTTCTAAGTCCACATGAAGGTGCGGCCCTCATTCCAGCTCAGCTGGTAGGGGGCAGGTTACGTTTTTTCAAAGAGATTTGGATCAATTCTGTTCACAATCTTTGGATTCAGAACATTGTTTCGGAAGGGTACAGGATTGGTTTCAAGATGAGACCTCCTGCAAAGAGATTTTTTCTTTCCCGTGTCCCAGTAAATCCAGTAAAAGCTCAAGCGTTTCTGAAATGTGTTTCAGATCTAGAGTTGACTGGAGTAATTATGCCAGTTCCAGTTCCGGAACAGGGGATGGGGTTTTATTCAAATCTCTTCATTGTACCAAAGAAGGAGAACTCCTTCAGACCAGTTCTGGATCTAAAAATATTGAATCGTTATGTACGAATACCAACGTTCAAAATGGTAACTGTAAGGACTATCTTGCCTTTTGTTCAGCAAGGGAATTATATGTCCACAATAGATTTACAGGATGCATATCTGCATATTCCGATTCATCCAGATCATTATCAGTTCCTGAGATTCTCTTTTCTGGACAAGCATTACCAGTTTGTGGCTCTGCCGTTTGGCCTAGCTACAGCTCCAAGAATTTTTACAAAGGTTCTCGGTGCCCTTCTGTCTGTAATCAGAGAACAGGGTATTGTGGTATTTCCTTATTTGGACGATATCTTGGTACTTGCTCAGTCTTTACATTTAGCAGAATCTCATACGAATCGACTTGTGTTGTTTCTTCAAGATCATGGTTGGAGGAACAATTTACAAAAAAGTTCTTTGATTCCTCAGACAAGGGTAACCTTTCTGGGTTTCCAGATGGATTCAGGGTCCATGACTCTGTCTTTAACAGACAAGAGACGTCTAAAATTGATTGCAGCTTGTCGAAACCTTCAGTCACAATCATTCCCTTCGGTAGCCTTATGCATGGAAATTCTAGGTCTTATGACTGCTGCATCGGACGCGATCCCCTTTGCTCGTTTTCACATGCGACCTCTTCAGCTCTGTATGCTGAAGCAATGGTGCAAGGATTACACGAAGATTTCTCAAACAATATCTTTAAAACCGATTGTTCGACACTCTCTAACATGGTGGACAGATCACCATCGTTTGATTCAGGGGGCTTCTTTTGTGCTTCCGACCTGGACTGTAATTTCAACAGATGCAAGTCTCACGGGTTGGGGAGCTGTGTGGGGATCTCTGACAGCACAAGGAGTTTGGGAATCTCAGGAGGTGAGGTTACCGATCAATATTTTGGAACTCCGTGCAATTTTCAGAGCTATTCAGTTTTGGCCTCTTCTGAAGAGAGAATCGTTCATTTGTTTTCAGACAGACAATGTCACAACTGTGGCATACATCAATCATCAAGGAGGGACTCACAGTCCTCTGGCTATGAAAGAAGTATCTCAAATTTTGGTTTGGGCGGAATCCAGCTCCTGTCTAATCTCTGCGGTTCATATCCCAGGTATAGACAATTGGGAAGCGGATTATCTCAGTCGCCAAACGTTGCATCCGGGCGAATGGTCTCTTCACCCAGAGGTATTTCTTCAGATTGTTCAAATGTGGGAACTTCCAGAAATAGATCTGATGGCGTCCCATCTAAACAAGAAACTTCCCAGGTATCTGTCCAGATCCCGGGATCCTCAGGCGGAGGCAGTAGATGCATTATCACTTCCTTGGAAGTATCATCCTGCCTATATCTTTCCGCCTCTAGTTCTTCTTCCAAGAGTAATTTCCAAGATTCTGAAGGAATGCTCGTTTGTTCTGCTGGTAGCTCCGGCATGGCCTCACAGGTTTTGGTATGCGGATCTTGTCCGGATGGCCTCTTGCCAACCGTGGACTCTTCCGTTAAGACCAGACCTTCTGTCACAAGGTCCCTTTTTCCATCAGGATCTGAAATCCTTAAATTTAAAGGTATGGAGATTGAACGCTTGATTCTTGGTCAAAGAGGTTTCTCTGACTCTGTGATTAATACTATGTTACAGGCTCGTAAATCCGTATCTCGAGAGATATATTATAGAGTCTGGAAGACTTATATTTCTTGGTGTCTTTCTCATCATTTTTCTTGGCATTCTTTTAGAATACCGAGAATTTTACAGTTTCTTCAGGATGGTTTAGATAAGGGTTTGTCCGCAAGTTCTTTGAAAGGACAAATCTCTGCTCTTTCAGTTCTTTTTCATAGAAAGATTGCTATTCTTCCTGATATTCATTGTTTTGTACAAGCTTTGGTACGTATAAAACCTGTCATTAAGTCAATTTCTCCTCCTTGGAGTTTGAATTTGGTTCTGGGAGCTCTTCAAGCTTCTCCGTTTGAACCTATGCATTCATTGGACATTAAATTACTTTCTTGGAAAGTTTTGTTCCTTTTGGCCATCTCTTCTGCCAGAAGAGTTTCTGAATTATCTGCTCTTTCTTGTGAGTCTCCTTTTCTGATTTTTCATCAGGATAAGGCAGTGTTGCGAACTTCTTTTGAATTTTTACCTAAAGTTGTGAATTCCAACAACATTAGTAGGGAAATTGTGGTTCCTTCATTATGTCCTAATCCTAAGAATTCTAAGGAGAAATCGTTGCATTCTTTGGATGTTGTTAGAGCTTTGAAATATTATGTTGAAGCTACGAAATCTTTCCGTAAGACTTCTAGTCTATTTGTTATCTTTTCCGGTTCTAGAAAAGGCCAGAAAGCTTCTGCCATTTCTTTGGCATCTTGGTTGAAATCTTTAATTCATCTTGCCTATGTTGAGTCGGGTAAAACTCCGCCTCAGAGAATTACGGCTCATTCTACTAGGTCAGTTTCTACTTCCTGGGCGTTTAGGAATGAAGCTTCGGTTGACCAGATCTGCAAAGCAGCAACTTGGTCCTCTTTGCATACTTTTACTAAATTCTACCATTTTGATGTATTTTCTTCTTCTGAAGCAGTTTTTGGTAGAAAAGTACTTCAGGCAGCGGTTTCAGTTTGAATCTTCTGCTTATGTTTTTCGTTAAACTTTATTTGGGGTGTGGATTATTTTCAGCAGGAATTGGCTGTCTTTATTTTATCCCTCCCTCTCTAGTGACTCTTGTGTGGAAAGATCCACATCTTGGGTAGTCATTATCCCATACGTCACTAGCTCATGGACTCTTGCTAATTACATGAAAGAAAACATAATTTATGTAAGAACTTACCTGATAAATTCATTTCTTTCATATTAGCAAGAGTCCATGAGGCCCGCCCTTTTTTTGTGGTGGTTATGATTTTGTATAAAGCACAATTATTCCAATTCCTTATTTTATATGCTTTCGCACTTTTTTGTCACCCCACTTCTTGGCTATTCGTTAAACTGAATTGTGGGTGTGGTGAGGGGTGTATTTATAGGCATTTTGAGGTTTGGGAAACTTTGCCCCTCCTGGTAGGAATGTATATCCCATACGTCACTAGCTCATGGACTCTTGCTAATATGAAAGAAATGAATTTATCAGGTAAGTTCTTACATAAATTATGTTATTCTGGTTTTTCTATTTCACGGTGTCATTAGACATATTAGCGCCCTCTTGTGTGTTTCTACACATTTGTTTTTTCTTAGTATGATACACATTTGTGTTCATGATATTTGTGTTGAGAGGTGCTGCTTCATAAATTAATATTTTTAGGGATACTTCACTTGTTTACACACGTATATAAGTAGGAAGGTTTAAATAAATCACTGTTGAATAGGAGTAAATAATCATATATTATCCCCACAGGGATATATATCACACCATTGGTGTTTGTATATTATTAATTTTTGTAATAGGTATTTGAAGTTTTAGGTTTTTAAATTATGCACTTTTTTAACAGCGCCCTCTAGTGATTGTTTCACAAACTATCTTTGATTAAAGAGTTATTGTACTGTTATAGGGGAGGCCTTCTGAAAGTCCCTATAGTGATCCCTGTTATTGCATTATTTGGTTGTTAGACCATCAAATTCTGAGAGTTTTAAATTTAAAGACACAGTACACTCGTTGGTAAAATTATTTTTTCAAAAGTTGATTTTAATTGAAGTATCACGACCAATATTGCTTTTGTCATGGCTGACCTACTAGATGTCACATGCTCTGTGTTTAGATGCCAATGTGGAACCCCTTCTTACTTTTTGTCCCTCATGCACTGAGATATTCTTTAATGCAAACTTATCTAAGGATGTTTCTCAGACTGAGATTCAGGGTATGCCGCAACTTTCTCCCCAAGCGTCACAACCTTTAACACCCGCCCAAGCGACGCCGTGTTCTTCAACTGCGTCCACTTCATTCACTCTGCAGGATATGGCTGCAGTTATGTCATCCACTCTTTCAGAAGTCTTATCTAAGTTGCAAGTGTTACAAGGCAAACGTAGCAGGACAGAAGCCCATGTGGTCCCTGCGACTTCTGATGCCTTGATGGCTATCTCCGATGTGCCCTCCCAGGGCTCTGAATTGGGGGGTTAGGGAGATTCTGTCTGAGGGGGAACTGTCTGACTCAGGAAGTGCATTGCCCCAGACAGATTCAGACTTCATGTCCTTCAGATTTAAACTTGAACACCTCCGCCTGTTACTACGGGAGCTTTTGATGACTCTGGACGACTGTGACTCTATTGTGGTCCCTCCAGAGAAATTGTGTAAGATGGAAAGATACTTGGAGGTTCCTTCTTACTCGGATGTTTTTCCGGTTCCTAAGAGAATTTCGGAAATTGTTACACGGAAATGGGAAAGACCTGGTATCCTGTTCTCCCCTTCCCCTATTTTTAAGAAAATTTACCTTATAGTTGACGGCGTTCGGGATTCTTGGCAAACGATCCCTAAGGTGGAGGGAGCCATCTCGACTCTAAGCGTACAACTATCCCTATTGAGGACAGTTGTGCTTTCAAAGACCCCATGGATACAAAGTTGGAGGGTCTTCTAAAAAAGCTATATGTTCATCAAGGGTTTCTATTACAACCGACGGCCTGCATTGTAACAGTCACAACTGCGGCTGCCTTTTGGTTTGACGCCCTAGATAAGTCTCTTAAGACTGAGACCCCTTTAGAAGAAATAATGGATAGAATTAAGGCCCTTAAGGTGGCTAATTCTTTTATTACGGATGCCGCCTTTCAGATCGCCAAATTGGCGGCTAAAAATTCAGGATTTCTCCAACATAGGTGTGTCCGGTCCACGGCGTCATCCTTACTTGTGGGATATTCTCTTCCCCAACAGGAAATGGCAAAGAGCCCAGCAAAGCTGGTCACATGATCCCTCCTAGGCTCCGCCTTCCCCAGTCATTCTCTTTGCCGTTGTACAGGCAACATCTCCACGGAGATGGCTTAGAGTTTTTTGGTGTTTAAATGTAGTTTTTATTCTTCAATCAAGAGTTTGTTATTTTAAAATAGTGCTGGTATGTACTATTTACTCTGAAACAGAAAAGAGATGAAGATTTCTGTTTGTAAGAGGAAAATGATTTTAGCAACCGTTACTAAAATCGAGGGCTGTTTCCACACAGGACTGTTGAGAGGAATTAACTTCAGTTGGGGGAAACAGTGAGCAGACTTTTGCTGCTTGAGGTATGACACATTTCTAACAAGACTTGGTAATGCTGGAAGCTGTCATTTTCCCTATGGGATCCGGTAAGCCATTTTTATTAAATAAGAATAAAGGGCTTCACAAGGGCTTTAAAGACTGGTAGACATTTTTCTGGGCTAAAACGATTGATTTATAAGCATTTTTAATAGTTTATAGCTTTGAGGAGTTATTTTATTCTTGGGAATTATGTTAAATAACCGGCAGGCACTGTATTGGACACCTTTTTCACTGGGGGCCTTCTCTAATCATAGGCAGAGCCTCATTTTCGCGCCACTAATGCGCAGTTGTTTTTGGGAAGCAAGGCATGCAGATGCATGTGTGAGGAGCTCAGATACATAGAAAAAGCTTACTGAAGGCGTCATTTGGTATCGTATTCCCCTCTGGGCTTGGTTGGGTCTCAGCAAAGCAGATACCAGGGACTGTATAGGGGTTAAATATAAAAACGGCTCCGGTTCCGTTATTTTAAGAGTTAAAGCTTTCAAATTTGGTGTGCAATACTTTTAAGGCTTTAAGACACTGTGGTGAAATTTTGGTGAATTTTGAACAATTCCTTCATACTTTTTCACATATTCAGTAATAAAGTGTGTTCAGTTTAAAATTTAAAGTGACAGTAACGGTTTTATTTTAAAACGTTTTTTGTACTTTGTTATCAAGTTTATGCCTGTTTAACATGTCTGAACTATCAGATAGACTATGTTCTGTATGTGAGGAAGCCAAGGTTCCTTCTCATTTAAATAGATGTGATGTATGTGCCACAAAATTTAGAGAAAATGATGCCCAGGATGATTCCTCAAGTGAGGGGAGTAAGCATGGTACTGCATCATCCCCTCCTTCGTCTACGCCAGTCTTGCCCACACAGGAGGCCCCTAGTACATCTAGTGCGCCAATACTCCTTACTATGCAACAATTAACGGCTGTAATGGATAATTCTATCAAAAACATTTTAGCCAAAATGCCCACTTATCAGCGAAAGCGCGACTGCTCTGTTTTAGAAAATTCCGAAGAGCATGAGGACGCTGATGATAATGGTTCTGACATGCCCCTACACCAGTCTGAGGGGGCCAGGGAGGTTTTGTCTGAGGGAGAAATTTCAGATTCAGGGAAAATTTCTCAACAAGCTGAACCTGATGTGATTACATTCAAATTTAAATTGGAACATCTCCGCGCTCTGCTTAAGGAGGTGTTATCTACTCTGGATGATTGTGACAATTTGGTCATTCCAGAGAAATTATGTAAGATGGACAAGTTCCTAGAGGTCCCGGGGCCCCCCGAAGCTTTTCCTATACCCAAGCGGGTGGCGGACATTGTAAACAAAGAATGGGAAAGGCCCGGCATACCTTTTGTCCCTCCCCCTATATTTAAGAAATTGTTTCCTATGGTCGACCCCAGAAAGGACTTATGGCAGACAGTCCCCAAGGTCGAGGGGGCGGTTTCTACTCTAAACAAACGCACTACTATCCCTATAGAAGATAGTTGTGCTTTCAAAGATCCTATGGATAAAAAATTAGAGGGTTTGCTTAAAAAGATGTTTGTTCAGCAAGGTTACCTTCTACAACCAATTTCATGCATTGTTCCTGTCACTACAGCAGCGTGTTTCTGGTTCGATGAACTAGAAAAGTCGCTCAATAAAGATTCTTCTTATGAGGAGATTATGGACAGAATTCATGCTCTTAAATTGGCTAACTCTTTTACTTTAGACGCCACTTTGCAATTGGCTAGATTAGCGGCGAAAAATTCGGGGTTTGCTATTGTGGCGCGCAGAGCGCTTTGGCTAAAATCTTGGTCAGCGGATGCGTCTTCCAAGAACAAATTGCTTAACATACCTTTCAAGGGGAAAACGCTGTTTGGCCCTGACTTGAAAGAGATTATTTCAGATATCACTGGGGGTAAGGGCCACGCCCTTCCTCAGGATAGGTCTTTTAAGGCTAAAAATAAACCAAATGTTCGTCCCTTTCGCAGAAACGGACCTGCCCCAAGTTCTACATCCTCTAAGCAAGAGGGTAATACTTCTCAAACCAAGCCAGCTTGGAGGCCAATGCAAGGCTGGAACAAAGGTAAGCAGGCCAAGAAACCTGCCACTGCTACCAAGACAGCATGAGATGTTGGCCCCCGATCCGGGACCGGATCTGGTGGGGGGCAGACTTTCTCTCTTCGCTCAGGCTTGGGCAAGAGATGTTCTGGATCCTTGGGCGCTAGAAATAGTCTCCCAAGGTTATCTTCTGGAATTCAAGGAGCTACCCCCAAGGGGGAGGTTCCACAGGTCTCAATTGTCTTCAGACCACATAAAAAGACAGGCATTCTTACATTGTGTAGAAGACCTGTTAAAAATGGGAGTGATTCATCCTGTTCCATTAGGAGAACAAGGGATGGGATTCTACTCCAATCTGTTCATAGTTCCCAAAAAAGAGGGAACATTCAGACCAATCTTAGATCTCAAGATCCTAAACAAATTTCTCAAGGTTCCATCGTTCAAAATGGAAACCATTCGGACAATTCTTCCTACCATCCAGGAAGGTCAATTCATGACCACGGTGGATTTAAAGGATGCGTATCTACATATTCCTATCCACAAGGAACATCATCGGTTCCTAAGGTTCGCCTTTCTGGACAAGCATTACCAGTTTGTGGCACTTCCATTCGGATTAGCCACTGCTCCAAGAATTTTCACAAAGGTACTAGGGTCCCTTCTAGCGGTGCTAAGACCAAGGGGCATTGCAGTAGTACCTTACTTGGACGACATACTGATTCAAGCGTCGTCTCTACCACAAGCAAAGGCTCATACGGACATTGTCCTGGCCTTTCTCAGATCTCACGGGTGGAAAGTGAACGTAGAAAAAAGTTCTCTATCTCCGTCAACAAGAGTTCCCTTCTTGGGAACAATAATAGACTCCTTAGAAATGAGGATTTTTCTGACAGAGGCCAGAAAATCAAAACTTCTAAGCTCTTGTCAAGTACTTCATTCTGTTCTTCTTCCTTCTATAGCGCAGTGCATGGAAGTAATAGGTTTGATGGTCGTGGCAATGGACATAGTTCCTTTTGCGCGAATTCATCTAAGACCATTACAACTGTGCATGCTCAGTCAGTGGAATGGGGATTATACAGACTTGTCTCCGACGATACAAGTAGATCAGAGGACCAGAGATTCACTCCGTTGGTGGCTGACCCTGGACAACCTGTCACAAGGGATGAGCTTCCGCAGACCAGAGTGGGTCATTGTCACGACCGACGCCAGTCTGGTGGGCTGGGGCGCGGTCTGGGAACCCCTGAAAGCTCAGGGTCTTTGGTCTCGGGAAGAATCTCTTCTCCCGATAAATATTCTGGAACTGAGAGCGATATTCAATGCTCCCAAGGCTTGGCCTCAGCTAGCAAAGGCCAAATTCATACGGTTTCAATCAGACAACATGACGACTGTTGCGTATATCAACCATCAGGGGGGAACAAGGAGTTCCCTGGCGATGGAAGAAGTGACCAAAATAATTCAATGGGCGGAGACTCACTCCTGCCACTTGTCTGCAATCCACATCCCAGGAGTGGAAAATTGGGAAGCGGATTTTCTGAGTCGTCAGACATTTCATCCGGGGGAGTGGGAACTCATCCGGAAATCTTTGCCCAAATAATTCAATTGTGGGGCATTCCAGACATGGATCTGATGGCGTCTCGTCAGAACTTCAAGGTTCCTTGCTACGGGTCCAGATCCAGGGATCCCAAGGCGACTCTAGTGGATGCACTAGTAGCACCTTGGAGCTTCAACCTAGCTTATGTGTTCCCACCGTTTCCTCTCATTCCCAGGCTGGTAGCCAGGATCAAACAGGAGAGGGTATCGGTGATCTTGATAGCTCCTGCGTGGCCACGCAGGACTTAATATGCAGATCTGGTGAATATGTCATCGGCTCCACCATGGAGGCTACCTTTGAGACAGGACCTTCTTGTTCAAGGTCCGTTCGAACATCCGAATCTGGCCTCACTCCAACTGACTGCTTGGAGATTGAACGCTTGATTTTATCAAAGCGAGGGTTCTCAGATTCTGTCATTGATACTCTTGTTCAGGCCAGAAAGCCTGTAACTAGAAAAATCTACCATAAAATATGGAAAATATATATCTGTTGGTGTGAATCTAAAGGATTCCCATGGAACAAGATAAAAATTCCTAAGATTCTATCCTTTCTTCAAGAAGGTTTGGAGAAAGGATTATCTGCAAGTTCTTTGAAGGGACAGATTTCTGCTTTATCTGTTTTACTTCACAAAAAGCTGGCGGCTGTGCCAGATGTTCAAGCTTTTGTTCAGGCTCTGGTTAGAATCAAGCCTGTTTACAGACCTTTGACTCCTCCTTGGAGTCTTAATTTAGTTCTTTCAGTTCTTCAGGGGGTTCCGTTTGAACCCCTACATTCCGTTGATATCAAGTTATTATCTTGGAAAGTTTTGTTTTTGGTTGCAATTTCTTCTGCTAGAAGAGTTTCAGAGTTATCTGCTCTGCAGTGTTCTCCTCCTTATCTGGTGTTCCATGCAGATAAGGTGGTTTTGCGTACTAAACCTGGTTTTCTTCCGAAAGTTGTTTCTAACAAAAATATTAACCAGGAGATAGTCGTGCCTTCTTTGTGTCCGAATCCAGTTTCAAAGAAGGAACGTTTGTTGCACAATTTGGATGTAGTTCGTGCTCTAAAATTCTATTTAGAGGCTACAAAGGATTTCAGACAAACATCTTCCTTGTTTGTTGTTTATTCTGGTAAAAGGAGAGGTCAAAAAGCAACTTCTACCTCTCTCTCTTTTTGGCTTAAAAGCATCATCAGATTGGCTTATGAGACTGCCGGACGGCAGCCTCCTGAAAGAATCACAGCTCATTCCACTAGGGCTGTGGCTTCCACATGGGCCTTCAAGAACGAGGCTTCTGTTGATCAGATATGTAAGGCAGCGACTTGGTCTTCACTGCACACTTTTACTAAATTTTACAAATTTGATACTTTTGCTTCTTCTGAGGCTATTTTTGGGAGAAAGGTTTTGCAAGCCGTGGTGCCTTCCATCTAGGTGACCTGATTTGCTCCCTCCCATCATCCGTGTCCTAAAGCTTTGGTATTGGTTCCCACAAGTAAGGATGACGCCGTGGACCGGACACACCTATGTTGGAGAAAACATAATTTATGTTTACCTGATAATTTACTTTCTCCAACGGTGTGTCCGGTCCACGGCCCGCCCTGGTTTTTTAATCAGGTCTGATGATTTATTTTCTCTAACTACAGTCACCACGGTATCATATGATTTCTCCTATGCAAATATTCCTCCTTTACGTCGGTCGAATGACTGGGGAAGGCGGAGCCTAGGAGGGATCATGTGACCAGCTTTGCTGGGCTCTTTGCCATTTCCTGTTGGGGAAGAGAATATCCCACAAGTAAGGATGACGCCGTGGACCGGACACACCGTTGGAGAAAGTAATTTATCAGGTATACATAAATTCAGTTTTTCCATTTTAGTGCAAAGAGCCTTATGGTTAAAATCTTGGTCTGCGGCTGTGTCCTCTAAATCAAAGCTCTTGGTGATTCCTTTCAAGGGTAAGACCCTGTTAGGGCTTTACTTGAAGGAGATCATTTCTGACATTATGGGAGGTAAGGGTCATCTCCTCCCTCAGGACAAAACATCTAAGCAAAGGAGACGACAGAGTAATTTTCGTTCCTTTCGAAACTTCAAGGGAATCCCATCTTCCTCTTCTGCTAAACAGGAAGGGAATTATTCCCAAGCCAAATCCACATGGAAACCTAACCAGGGTTGGAACAAGGGTAAACAACCCAAGAAGCCTGCTGCTACCAAGACCGCATGAAGGGGCGGCCCCTGATCCGGGAATGGATCTAGTAGGAGGCAGACTTTCTCTTTGTCCAAGCTTGGATAAGAGACGTTTAGGATACCTGGACACTAGAAATCGTGTCTCAAGGCTATCAGTTGGAGTTCAAAAATTCCTTCCCAAGGGGAAGGTTTCTTCTTTCAAGATTGTCTGTAGACCAGATAAAAAGAGAGGCGTTCTTACGTTGTGTAAAAGACCTCTCCACTATGGGAGTAATTTGTCCCGTGCCAATACAGGAACAGGGGCAGGGATTTGTGGTTCCCAAAAAAGAGGGAACGTTCCGACCCATTTTAGATATCAAGAGTCTAAACAAGTTTCTCAGAGTTCCATTCTTCAAGATGGAGACTATTCGGACAATTCTTCCATTGATCCAGGAGGGTCAATATATGACTACCGTGGACTTAAAGGATGCATATCTTCATATTCATATCCACAGAGACCATCACCAGTTCCTGAGGTTTGCCTTTCTGGACAAACATTTTCAGTTCGTGGCCCTTCCTTTCGGGCTGGCCACAGCACCCAGGATCTTCACGAAGGTCCTAGGGTCTCTGTTGGTGGTTCTCAGGCCGCGGGGCATTGCAGTGGCACCCTATCTGGACGATATTCTAATCCAGGCGTCTTATCAGCTGACAAAGTCTCATACAGACATTGTTCTGTCCTTTCTAAGGACTGACGGGTGGAAGGTGAATCTAGAAACGAGTTCACTAATTCCACAGACAAGGGTTCCTTTCCTAGGAACTCTAATAGACTCTATATCCATGAAGATCTTCCTGACGGATGTCAGAAAGTTAAAGATTCTGAATACATGCCGATCCCTTCAGTCCAATCCTTGGCCTTCCATTGCATATTGGAGAAAATTCTTTGCGGCGCTTCGATACCTCTACCGAGTAATCTTGAAACAGGAAGATTTTAACGTTGTTGTACATTACAGCAGGAATTAAACGATATTCTCTCAAGACAGATATTTTCATCTGGAAGTGTAAAAATCTAACCATAACTTGGCGAGGGTGATTGCCCTTCTCTGCAGACCTCTCTGGTCCAATTCTATGAGCCCTTTCAACACTTCCCTTAAAGAGAGAGGGCTCTAATCCCAGTAGGGTAGGCAGTGTAGTTTCCACGAAGGCTATAAGCTCGTTATTCTTCACGGTCTCTGGTACACCTACCAAATGCAAATTATTGCGCCTGGACCTATTTTCAAGGTCCTCTAAGCGCTGGTGCAATATGATGATTTGGAGATTTAGGTCCTCCAGCTTTTTAGAGCTAGTAGCTGATACATCTTCCAGCTCAGAGACCTTGTTCTTTAAAAAGAAAGAGAATCCTTTTATTACCCCATTCCCTATTTTTGCATAACCAGCACTGTTATATTTACACACTTTTTACCTCTAATCACTTTGTATCTAAGCTTCTGCAAACTGCCCCCTTATTTCAATTATTTTGACAGACTTGCATTTTAGCCAATCAGTGCTCACTCCAGGGTAACTTCACGTGCATGAGCTCAATGTTATCTATATGAAACACATGAACTAATGCCCTCTTGTGGTCAAAATGCATTCACATTAGGGGCAGTCTTCAAGGTCTAAGAAATTACAAAGTAGTCTAGCTGCAGACTAGAGCTCCACTCTAGACAGGAAACGTGACCTCCACTGACTCTAGACAGGAAACATGTGACCTACACTCAAAGCTTTTTTTTTTTTTTTTTTTTAAATCAAGTTTAATATAACAAACAACCTATAGACAATCATTCTGAAAACGAAACATTTTGCAGCTTTCTTGTTCTTCTTAATGTGCACTCACAGTGGTTTATGCTGATTGTCATTTATAAGGTAACCACTTAGTGCACATTAAGAAGAACAAGAAAGCTGCAAAATGTTTCGTTTTCAGAATGATTGTCTATAGGTTGTTTGTTACATTAAAGTTGATTAAAAAAAAAAAAAAAAAGCTTTGAGTGGTAGTCACATGTTTCCTGTCTAGAGTGGAGCTCCAGTCTGCAGCCTAGACCCTTCTCAGAAATTAGCATATTAACCTCTTAGGTTTAGCTTTCAACTAAGAATACCAAGAGAACAAAGACAAATTGGTGATAAAAGTGAATTGGAAAGTTGTTTAAAATTACATGCCCTATTTAAATTATGAGGTTTTTTTTTGGACTTGACTGTCCCTTTAAGTAAACTACTGAAATGTTGGAAATCTGGAATGAAATTGGTACACTTTTTTTAAGAAAAGAAAGTTTTTGTTTATAAACCATTCTATGGCAGAAGAAACTTGTTTGTAAAAGAACTTAATACATTTGTGTTCCTCCCCCCCTAAACACACACACACACACACACATCCAGTTATTTGTCTTAAAACATTTTACTTTGTTCCTTAACATCGGAATTAGACTCTGCAGGCTCTTGTGGCTTGTCCACCAATGTATCATCTTTTGAAGTCCATTCCAATGTACACTAAAGTCCAAAGGCCATGTACATCAACTCCAATTCTTGATAGCTTGTAAGTATGTTGCTTTATGCTTTTGCTTTGTGTAAAGTTTAATTCAAACCTTCCTGTGCAAGCCTTATCTGTTAAATTTAGTATAACCCCTGTTTATTTTACTATCTTTTTACATAGATAAATTGGGCACATAGGTTTCTGGTTTTCTCAAGAAAATTCTAGATTAGTTTGAGATCCCATACTTCCTTGAGGTTAATTAATTTGAGAGATCAAATTAATTAACCTCAAGGATCGCGTTGAATGGCAACATCTTTTGAATACCATGAGACTTTTTAACATACAGTTCTCTTCCAGTAGAGAATATAACAGCTCTTGAAGAATGTTTGCTGCTTTGTTACTAGTAAAATCAATATAGTAGGAAAACAATGATTTCATCACGTTTTATAAATTCTTATGCCTTATTCTAAACATCTATTTGACCAATTCTTTTTATATATTTCAGTGTGAGACTTATGAACGAGTTCACAAACATGCCGGTACTTACTAAAGCAAAACAAGGTTTGTGGTGAAAAGTGTGTTTTTCTTTAGAAATCTTTAATAAATGTTTGCATTTGTAAAGAAAGACAGGTTACCAGCTGTTAGACTCTATTCTAAACTATAAGCCTGAAAATAGTATTTCTGTGTTAACCATAGTTTCCTTGCTTTTAAATTTGCACCTTATTTTTCTCTTAAATGTAACTAAAAAAAAATGACAGTATAATTTGTTGGGAGGAAAGATGTATGCTCGCTTCTTATGAAGTCGGTAAAATAAATTAACGATTAGTTAGATACTAATATAATAAAATTTGTCCTGGGTAGGACATCTTTGTCTAAATTTGTACATATGCAATGCTGATGATCCAGCCAGGCTATTCTGATTTGTTCTTTCTTGTGTATTTCAACACATTCCCAACATAAATATATTTAACAATAATAAAAAAAAAAGGAAGGTAGTTAGAACTGCATATAATGTGATGGTCCTTTGGCATATCACTACTATCAAGCCTAGAAAACATTTTCAGTTTTATTTTGAAGACATTTTTATTGAGGCATTGAGTAAATAACAATACAACAAAGGATGTGTCCAGACACATAAGCTGAGGAATAAAGACACTTATACATGTCACATATGAAAAATATACATGGATTGGAACATTGGTGCTCTAATATAGCATTTGTTATAGCAAAATCTGATCTAAGATAGTGTAGTATTTATATAGAGATAAGAGTCAGTGTCTTGAAATACAGCTAGATCAATGACAACAAAAAACCCCCCCAAAAACAAACAGCTGACATAAACTATAGTATCACCTTTGAAGTCAGGAGTATAAAATGTAAAGCTGTATGTACAAAACATATGTGACTGGAACATAAAGGGATGAAACCTCAGTTTTTAAATAGATAGCTAATGGTCCCTACCCCAAGATAAAAGGTACTCTATAAACTGAAAATAGTGAGAGGTAGGGAGTTGGCTTTTGTCAGGCCTCCCCTAGGCCTGAGTGTATGGGAGGGGGAGGGGGATGCAGCGGGCAAGAGCCGCTCAGAATGGAGGGGAAAGGGGAGGTGGGGAGGGCGGAACTAGGTAGGGTGTTAAGAAGGCACGAACTACAGGACTATGTAATTTTATAAAGTACAGAGCTCCTAGATGGAATAGGGAGCTATGGGGGTCCTAAAGTGGGAGTGACTATATGGAGTGCTTTAGAAAACAGAGAACTATATGACAAATCTAACTTCTATTAACAAATTGACTGCTAATATTATATTATTATTAAATTATTATATGTGGACAGAGATCAATTAACATAATGTGTAGAGCAGTTTACGCTGTACTTAGGGGAATATAGTACCTGTAAACACATATTTGGTACTAGCATTCAACTTCTATCTCAGTGAGCCTCTGTGTGCCGGCTAAGAGGAAGAAAAACAAAGGGAACTCAATAATAAGGTTCTTCTGCGTATGAGGGATAGCACAATAAAATTTAACCACTGAGAAGGATATGTACAGGAGAAGGTATTTGTATATATGTAAAACAAAGGGCTGCTGTATGAACCCCTCTCCTGGGGATATGCCAGCTATTGGCAATGTGGGTAAAAGGAGTAAGAATATGACCCGCAGGTAAGAAGTGCCGGCGGGAAAGGGAGGAGAGGGGTCCTAGTAAATGTAGTTGTATTATAGTAACACTAATGTTCGTATTTTAGTGATCTTTCAAGGGCCCCCTGTGTAGGTTCAAAAATAGTAGACAAAATTATATATTATGAACACTATGAATTACATGAGAACTGTGCAAACTGAAAGAAAAGAGCCCCAAAAATTGCTTTGCAATGAGTTATATAGCCTGTGTCAGGGGGAATATGTGGGGAAGGAGTGTCTTATCTCAAAATAAGGATCAACTTAAACTATAGGACCTTGGAAGGAGGGGATTTACTATGTTTAGGGCATCCAATCATACAGACTATATTGCAGTCAATAGAAAGTGTGAAGCACTAAACAAGATTAACACTTATGGGCAATCATGTATACAGTAAAACAGTGCTATCAACTTTAAACTATATGCTAATTGGCTTTATCAAACAGCCCTCTAGATAAGTCCATAAAGAGAAACAATTAGTATGAGAACAGTCAGGAACGGCTAGTAAGGCATTTAAGATAACAACTGGGAGTTTCGCCCTACAGTGCAATTTCTCAAAAGTACAGGCTCAATCTATGGTGACCATCTGTTGTCATCTGTGCCTCGGGATGCATCTCCTGGCAGTCCGCTAGAAAGGGATGTGAGTTAAGGAGATGTGGGCTCTCTAGAATGCTCCTGCTCTCTGAAGGCACATGTTGGACAATATCAATACCTTTTCATCTGATCTAGTAGCTGTACGCTACACAAAATGGCCATTATAAGAAAATATGTAGAGAAGCGTCAGAAGCAGCAGTGCGGGTATACATACACTCTGAAATGACCGTCCCAAAGATGTGTACATAAGCATTGTCCCATAAGTTTCCAATCAGG